>NW_027045156.1:0-162565 GCF_028017835.1 Emys orbicularis
GCCTGTTCTGGCAGGAGGGTGTTCTCTGTGGTATCCCAGCTCATCGAGTGATGGTCTCAAGGGAAGACAAATGGAAACTGATGTACAATCTGCCTGGGAAAAGGCTGACCTGGAAAAAGAAAAGGCTGCCCACCAGCCTGGACTTAAGAGACAAAGCAAGTAAGACCCAGAAGCATGACCTGGCTGTAATGGAGTGGAAGAGGTGCACAGAGACATGTATCCTGGAGCTGGAAGTTGGGGTCCTGGTGACTGCTGCGGTGGGAACAAACCCCAAGGACCCTAGCTGGAAGCAAACCCAACCTGAGTGAAAAGGGGGGGGGGAGGGGATTTTGCTGGCCAGCCAAAGGTCTCTCATAGCTGGTAGCTGTGAGCCTACAGCTGGATCAGGGTCTCTTTCCCTTTTGGGGGACACAGGAGTGTCTGCCCCATAGGGGAGCCCAAAAACGAATTTTAGGTATACTGCCTCCGCCATGGTCAGTGTCCAAGTCTCTGGCAGTAAGTTCAGGAGGAGGGTGTCTTTGCACATTAGGTGGCAGCTCCCAAGGGGGTTTCTGTGATCCAACCCGTCACAACAGCCACGGGTTATAGTATACACACAGAGACAGAGAGGATACGGGCTACACACACACACACAGACAGATGCACATAATGGACAGGGGCTGCAGATACACACACGGCGGATATGGGCTGCGTACACACACACAGATGCACAAACATACACAGAGGATAGGGGCTGCATACACAGACACACACAGGACACAGTCTGCGTATATGCACACAGATGCACAAACATACACAGAGGATAGGGGCTGCGTACACAGACACACACAGGACACAGTCTGCGTATACACACGCAGATGCACAAACATACACAGAGGATAGGGGCTGCATACACAGACACACACAGGACACAGTCTGCGTATACGCACGCAGATGCACAAACATACACAGAGGATGGGGCTGCATACACAGACACACACAGGACACAGTCTGCATATGCGCACACAGATGCACACAGAGGAGGGGCTGCATGTACACCCAGATACCCGCACACACAGGATACGAGCTGTGGATGTGGGCACACACACAAGAACATAAGACTGGCCAGCCTGGGTCAGACCAAGGGTCCAGCTAGCCCAGTATCCCGTCTTCTGACAGTGGCCGGTGCCAGGTGCCCCAGAGGGAATGAACAGAACATCTAGTGATCCATCTAATCATCTAGTGATCCATCCCCTGTCGTCCAGTCCAGCTTCTGGCACTCAGAGGTTTAGGGACACCCAGAGCATGGAGTGGAGGTTGTGGCCATCTTGGCTAGCAGCCATTGGTGGACCTCCTCTCCATGAACTAGGCTAATTCTTTTTTGAACCTTTTTTTTAACTTTTTTGAAGTTAGACTTTTGGCCTTCACGACCCCCCCCCAGCAGCGAGTTCCACAGGTTGACTGCGTTGGGTGAAGAAGTCTTTCCTTCTGTTTGTTTTAAACCTGCTGCCTGTTCATTTCATTGGGTGACCCCTGGTCCTTGTGTTACGTGAAAATTCCATTTCTTTATTCACTTTCTCCCCGCCATTTTTTCATGATTTTGTGTGTGTGCGCACGGGCGTGCAGACCATAACCTCTGAGAATGAATTTCCAAATGGAGAGAACTAAACACAGCTGCTGAGGTCAAACCGCACCGTGAACGTTGTCCAGAAGACTGCCCCGATTTGTCACCACCATTAAGTCAGAATTAGCAATGCCAACACACCCCCTGTTCTGTTTGAAAAGTGTCCTTTTATCTCTTGAAAAGACTTGATCACAGTCTAGACATACATAATTGGGGAAAGAAATTTGACGGGGAGCTCTTCAGCGCAGCAGACGAAGGTCTACCCAAGTCCGGTGGCTGGAAGTTGCAGCTAAACAAATTCAGGCTAGAAATCAGGCGTGTATTTTTAACAGGGTGGGGAATGAATAATTGGAACAGCTTACCAAGGGCTGCGGTGGATTCGCCATTACTGGACATTTTAAAATCAAGATGAGCAGATCTTTTAGAAAAAATCCCCGGGAATTAATTCGGGGAAGTCCTGTGGCCTGCGTCACACAAAAGGACAGACTAGATGCTATGAATCTATTTTATGACCCTAAAACTGTTGCCTAAAAAGCATAACCCTGGTTGTGATTTTATGGGCACTTTACATGTAGGTAGATGTGGTTCCCCCTGCCTTAAAGAGCCGAGTTCGTCGCCTACGGTGGCAAAAACGTATTCCCTGAAGCCTTGTCTGTACTAAAAAGCTGTAACGTTTTCACTCGCCCAGTCTAGCTAGTCCCATTACTCTACCAGTATAACGGCCTATGCATTAGGGCTTCTGCTGGTACAAGGATATCAGTAACACCCCCCCCCCCCCCCGCTCACACAGGTACACTGATAAACTTTCAAGGGTAGAAGAAACTCAACATAGGGATTCGTAGACCAAAAGGAACAAACAGACGACTAGAGCCCTAGGCCAGAGGGACCACTGTGGTTGTCTAATCTGACCTCCTGGATAACGCAGCCAATAGAACTGCCCCGAAATAATCCCTTAAAAAAAAAAAAAAATCCCATCTTGATTTAAAAATTGCTGGTGCTCGAGACTCCACTACCACTCTGGGTAATCTCCCTCCAGTGGTGGATTCCACGGGGTTAAATATTTATGTCTTCTTCCCAGTCTGAATTTGTCTAGCTTCAACTTCCAGGCGTCAAACTGTCTTAGGCCTTTGTCTGGCAGATTGAAGAGCCCATTCGAAATGGTGTGTTCCCCACGTAACCTCGCCGTGGCTAAGTCAAATAGATTGAGCTCCTGGAGCCTATCTCAGCGGAGTTAAACGTCTAAATACCTTTGCGGCTCTGCGCCGAGTTGCGGCCACAATGTAATAGCTAAACAATAATTCAGCTGTGACTGTCAGGAGTAACAAGAGTGAATCTGTTTTATTCCCCCTTCCCCAAATGTTCTCCCTGTTCCAGGACAGGAAGCTAACCAAAGCCGAACAGCAGAGGTTTAAGGAAGAAGCAGAGATGCTAAAAGGCCTACAGCATCCGAACATCGTCCGGTTTTACGATTCCTGGGAGTCCACGGTGAAGGGGAAGAAATGCATCGTGTTGGTCACTGAGCTGATGACGTCTGGCACCTTAAAGACGTAAGTCTGTCTGTCCCCTCTCCCCGTCCCTGGTCAGACTTGGTGCAGGCATGCTGAGTTTGAATATGGTTGTCCCTTGTTCTTGTGTTCTGCGCAGGGGTAAAGAACACTTCCGCACTCACGTTCTCCGTACCAGTCCTGGTTTTACAGACCTCTGTCAACCCCCCCCTCAGTTGTCTCTTCTCTAACTGAACAGTCCCAGGCTTTGTAATCTCTCCTCATATGGTGGCCCCAAATCCTTTTTGTTGCCCTTATCTGGACCCTTTCTAATTCTAATCTGTTGTTTTTGAGATGGGGCAGCCAGAAGTGCGCACAGTATTCCAGGTGTGGGCGTGCCATGGATTTCTATAGTGGCATTATGATAGTCTCTGGTTTATTCTCTATCCCTTTCCTCGTGGTTCCTAACATTTGGTTAGCTACTTTGACTGCCGCTGCACATGGAGTGGATGTTTTCAGAGAGCTAGCCACAATCACGCCAAGATCTCTTTCGTGAGAGGCAATAGCCGATTTAGACCCCTTCCTTTTTATGTATGGTTGGGATGATTTTTTCCGTTGCTTACCGACATTGAAAATTTCATCTGCCGTGAGTCTTACTTCAGTCTGGTCTTTTTAAACCCTGCCGGAGTTCTGGCCTGGTCTACACTACAGAGTTAGATCGATGCAAGGCAGCTTATGTCGGCTAACTCCGTAAGTGTCTTTCACTCCCGCTGCCATAACTTGCCCGTGAGCGGCGTAGAGTCAAGTCTGATGTAGTTAGGTTGACGCGGAGTCAGTGTAAACGCTGCATTGCGTACGTCGGCTGTGGCCGGCTTTCAGAAGCCATCCCACGATGCCCCACACCGACAGTTCGATCGAGACAAGCGCTGTGGTGAGGACGCGCCCCGCCGACACGAGGAGCGAAGTGTCGACACGCACAAGTGATGTAATTACTGTGGCGGCTCTGGGCCGACGTGAGTTAGGCCGACTTAATTTTGTGGTGTGTAGACATGGCCTCTGTGTCCTTCAGTGTCAGCCTTCCTGAGCCAGAGTCGGCAGCGCCGATGGTTTTAGCATTATCCCTTAATGACTCTGAAGTGCAGACGATGAGTGAGCCGACGCCTGCTTGCAGAGAGACCCCCTAGGGAGTCAAACCCAGGTACCCAACAGTTATTACCGGCTTGCTGGCTAGTCCAGGCTTTGGGAAGGGTTGGCGTGAAGAAGAGAGACTTTGTCTTGGACACAGGTGGGTTTTTCCAGCGTCTTGCAGTGAGGCCCGAAGCTCGTTTCCTAGACCGAGAGCAGGTATTACCTCACTGACTTGTCTCAGCAGGCTGCTAGGAGGAGAGGGGGGTGCCCGCCCAGCGCCTTTCTCATCAATCCATGGTTCTCCCCCTGCCCAGGTACTTAAAGCGATTCAAAGTCATGAAGCCGAAGGTCCTGAGGAGCTGGTGCCGACAGATCTTGAAAGGGTTGCAGTTCCTCCACACCCGGACCCCGCCCATCATCCACCGGGACTTGAAATGCGACAACATCTTTATCACGGGACCCACGGGTTCGGTGAAGATCGGCGACCTGGGCCTGGCCACCTTGATGCGCACATCGTTTGCCAAGAGCGTCATTGGTACGTCAACGGCACACTCCCTGCTCAAGCAGCCGGCCCGGGGTGACTTGGCATGGTGGGGGGAATCATTTCCCCACTCCCTGCCTCAGTTTCCCCCTCTATAAAATGGGGATAACCACACTGACCTCCTTTCTAAATCGCTATCTGTGTGGCAGACTTTGTTCTTTGTTCCTAGCTGTATGCATCTACTGTTAGCCGTATTAAAACAGCCGCGAACCCCGTAATGTATCCCCCACGTCACGTCCGATCTCAGGTGTCCTTTTCCGAATCGTCCTGAATTACTTAGCCACCTTTCTGGCTCTTCTCCTCTGCTCGCGCTGCAGCACGCCAAAATAAAATCCTCACGGATCACCGGCAAATTCAACAAGCCTGTGTTCTTGCAACCAATTTTGGCTGGGCCAGGCTTTGAACTGGCAGTGTCTGTGGCACTCAGCTAGTTCAAAGCTTAGCTGGTGTATGTCTCCGCATGCTGTGTAGAGATCCCCTCTGAAGCGATCAGCAAGGCAGTACCTTGCACCTCTTTTGTTCCTGCTGACGGGAGCTGGAATTCAAGAAGAGCTATGTCTAGGAGGAGTTTGATGCGTGGGATGTGATGCGGCGGCTTGTCTTGCCCGACTAAAGGCTTGCAGAACCTTTTGAAAGACGTCCCTCTTTCCCTCCGCAGGCACCCCCGAGTTCATGGCCCCGGAGATGTATGAAGAGCATTACGACGAGTCGGTGGACGTGTATGCTTTCGGGATGTGCATGCTGGAAATGGCCACCTCCGAGTACCCCTACTCCGAGTGCCAGAACGCCGCCCAGATCTATCGCAAAGTCACCAGCGTAGGTGTAAATTTAACTTCCTCATTAGCAGAAACTTGTACATTGGCAGATTAGGGCGGGTAAGCCTATTACTCGGCACTAGCCTCGCGGTGCAAATCGGAGGCTAAACTTAGTCTGTTCGGAGCCGCCGGCCGAGCGGTACCCTTTCCGCGTCAGTCTCAGGGCACAACACGCCAGTGGCTTCCGAAATTGCGCACCGAACGTAACGTGCTGGGCTCGGGTTCAGTCTGTGGAAGCTGAGCGGCGTCCTTCCCTCAGCCTAAGCCCCCCAAACACTAGTCAGTGGGAAACCTTGACCCACAGGCGAGAGTGTGTGAAAAAATGGGGATCCTGATCGTAGTTGAGGTGTGTGTGTGGGGTGCCTGGCACAACGGGGTCCCCGATCTCAGTCAGGGGCCTGTGCAGCTCCCAGTGAAACAGGCCCCAAGCTTGGTCTGGGGGAAGGAGGGGCGGATCGGTGCGGTGTCCGGCACGAGGGCGCGCACACCCCCACACACACGAGAACGTGCGCACACACACACACACACACACACACACGTCACGCCTCTCCTTAATATGCATGAAAAGGTGGAAAGATGCTAACGTGACTCTGTGTTAGAAAGAGTTTTAAGCAGAGGCGTATCAAAGTTGCTTTTCTAGAACCGGGGAATGGAAGCTGCCAATTCTTTCCGTGCTTTCTGAAGCCCTGTTTACTGAACCTGTCCAGAGCAGGAGAAAATGACTTCAGCGGACAAACAGACCCAGTTAATTCTCACTAAAGTCACGCGTAATTATTGTGACAGAGGGAGGAAGGGCTGGCAAGTGTGGATGAAAGGATGAGTCAAATAGATTAGAATGGATTTGGCCCCGGTTCCACATTATATAAAGCTCGGACGTTCTGCTTAGCATTTTAAAGTAGAGGCTGGAAGTTTCAGAGTGGGATAAGGGAGTTAACAGAAGGGGCTGGCCGGATCCTACCCTCAGTGTGACGCAGCTCAGACTAGGTGACCATAATGGTCTCTTCTGGCTTTAAAGAGTTGGCAGCGATCTCCCCCTGGCTGATGCTAATTTTTAATGCATCTTCGAATCATAGACATGTCGGGCTGGAAGGGATCTTGAGAAGTCATCAAGTCCAGCCTCCTGCGCTGAGGTGGGACCAAGTAAAGCTAGACCATGCCTGATGGGTTTGTCCAGCCTGCCTTAAAAACGTCCAGCGACGCCTTTCCAGATCTGAACTACCCTTATAATGAGAGTTTTCCTAATATCTAACCTCAGTCTCCTTTGGTCACTGTCCGCTTTATAACAGCCCTTAAACGGTCTGAAGCCTGGTATCAGGTCCCCCTGAGTCGTCTTTGCTCAAGACTAAACATGTCTAATTTTTGTAACCGTTCCTCAGAGGCCAGGTTTTCTAAACCTTTGTTCATTTTTGTTGCTCTCCTCTGGCCTGTCTCCAGTTTGTCCAGGTCTTTCCTAAGGAGCGGCACCCAGAACCCCACCCAGGACTCCAGCTCGGGCACAGCAGGGCCACTTCTTGTTCATACCCCAGACCCTTTTCAGCAGCACGACCGCCCAGCCAGTTAGTCGCTGTCTCGTAGTTGTGCATTTGACTTTTCCTTCCTCAGTGACGTTCTCTGCACTTGTCTTTAGTGAATTCTCCAATTTGTCCAGGTCGTTTTGAATTCTAATCCTGCCCTCCAAACCCCTCCCAACCTGGTGTCATCTGCAGGTTTTATAAACACACCCTCCACTCTGTTATCCATGTTATTAATGACAGTATTGCATAGCCCCGGCCCTGGGGCTGACCCACGAGATACGTCCTCCAGTTTGGGAATAGCCGGGAAGTTCAAGAAGACTGAGAAAGTGCTGCTGTCCTGCCGATATTCCAGAAGGACCAGTGGGATGACCTGGGTAACTCTAGCCTGGCATCAGTCCCTGATACGGGATTCAGTCGATAAAGAATGAAAGGATCGGAATAGAATTAGTGCCGGCCCCAGGGTTTGATGGACAATGGGGCTTGTCAAAGAAAGCTGGTTTTATTCCTGCTGAGATTTATAAGGTTGGTTGATTGAGGTAGTGGCACAGATACAATATACCTTTGATTTCCCCTATGGAATCACAGTAATTGGAGCCACACTTTAACTGTCCCAGTACAGTGATTGTATTCTAGCTCGTTATTAAACCCCCGTTACTGGACTCACGGCAGGAGTAACTGGATGAAATTCTACAGCCCGTGCTTTACAGAAGGTCAGGCTAGACTATCTGATGGCCAGGCTGGGAGATGGGTCTCGCACAGTCTACAGGAGAGGTGATTTTACCTCTGTATACAGCATCGCTGAGACCGACATTGGGACGATACATGTCCCCATTTTTAAAAAGGCTGTTGAGAAATTGGAGAGGGTGCAGAAAGCCATTGGAAGGCTGGAAGAAATGCTGCACAGTCAGAGAGGGAGAGAAAGCTTAGCTCCTCGAGTGGAGAGTGCCAGGTGACTCGATTACCATGTGTGAGTGCGTGGGGAGACGAGCGTTCTTTGAGCTAGCGGAGAACAAGACCCAAGGGGCTGTGAGCTGAACCCAGACGTGTTCCAGGTGCAAATGGTGCACGTTTTACCAGTGAGGGTGACTGGCCATTGGAACAAACGGCCAAGGAGTCGTTTGCAAGAAGGTTCTGTTACCACTGGTGCGCCCGCTGCTGGGATCCTGTGTCCAAGTCTGGTGCCCACAGTTCAAGGAGGACGTGGATAAATTGGGGAGGGCTCAGAGAAGAGCCATGAGCATGACTGAAGGGTTGGAAGTGAGAGATTCAAGGAGCTGGAGCTCTTTGGCTGAACCGAGAGAAGGGGCTGGGGAGACTCGGTCACATAAGTGCCGACGTCGGGAACAAAGTTAGGAATGGCCTCGTCAGTCTGGCAGAGAAAGGTCTAACGCGATCCAGGGATCTAGGAAACTTCTGAGTGTGGACAGGACCCTTTGGGAGTGGATCATAGAAGCCCTGCTCCCAGCTCGCTGGCTCAAAGGAAGGGGCTGGTGCCGCTCGGCACACCATAACAATTCCCTTCTCTTCCAGGGCATCAAACCCGCCAGCTTCAACAAGGTGACCGACCCGGAGGTGAAAGAGATCATCGAGGGCTGCATCCGGCAGAACAAATCCGAAAGGTGCGTCCCCCTGCGAGGCACTGGCTCAGAGATCCCCGGCGCCAACGGGATGGCGTTGGCCGCAGCCTCCGAGTCCGATTCGGGAAGTTCCCAGGACTCGAGCATGGGCTCGAAGCAAAGCGTGTGCGTTCCAGAGTCAGCGGCCAAGCAGCTGCCATGCTGTGCGTGGGGGGCCATCAGGCTCTTTGAAATAAAGTTAAAAAGGAAAAGCTGCGGGATCTCCCGACCACAATGGCAGTGCTGTGTAGAGACGTCTGGATTCTATTACCTGCACCTGGTGTGGGGGGGCCGTGGTTAGAGCCAGCTGGGGGGCTGGGAGCCAGGACTCCTGGGTTCTCTCCCCGCTCTGGGAGGGGGCTGGGGGCTGGTGGTTAGAGCAGGGGGGCTGGGTGCCAGGACTCCTGGGTTCTCTCCCCGCTCTGGGAGGGGGATGGGGGCTGGTGGTTAGAGCAGGGGGGCTGGGTGCCAGGACTCCTGGGTTCTCTCCCCGCTCGGGGAGGGGAGGGGGGCTGGAGGTTAGAGCAGGGGGGCTGGGAGCCAGGACTCCTGGGTTCTCTCCCCGCTCTGGGAGGGGAGTGGGGGCTGCTGGGTTAGAGCAGGGGGACTGGGAGCCAGGACTCCTGGGTTCTCTCCCCGCTCTGGGAGGGGAGTGGGGGCTGGTGGGTTAGAGCAGGGGGGCTGGGAGCCAGGACTCCTGGGTTCTCTCCCCGCTCTGGGAGGGGAGTGGGGGCTGGTGGGTTAGAGCAGGGGGGGCTGGGAGCCAGGACTCCTGGGTTCTCTCCCCGCTCTGGGAGGGGGCTGGGGGCTGGTGGTTAGAGCAGGGGGGCTGGGTGCCAGGACTCCTGGGTTCTCTCCCCGCTCTGGGAGGGGGATGGGGGCTGGTGATTAGAGCAGGGGGGCTGGGTGCCAGGACTCCTGGGTTCTCTCCCCGCTCGGGGAGGGGAGGGGGGCTGGTGGTTAGAGCAGGGGGGCTGGGAGCCAGGACTCCTGGGTTCTCTCCCCGCTCTGGGAGGGGAGTGGGGGCTGGTGGGTTAGAGCAGGGGGACTGGGAGCCAGGACTCCTGGGTTCTCTCCCCGCTCTGGGAGGGGAGTGGGGGCTGGTGGGTTAGAGCAGGGGGGCTGGGAGCCAGGACTCCTGGGTTCTCTCCCCGCTCTGGGAGGGGAGTGGGGGCTGGTGGGTTAGAGCAGGGGGGGCTGGGAGCCAGGACTCCTGGGTTCTCTCCCCGCTCTGGGAGGGGAGTGGGTCTGGTGGGTTAGAGCAGGGGGGCTGGGAGCCAGGACTCCTGGGTTCTCTCCCCGCTCTGGGAGGGGAGTGGGGGCTGGTGGGTTAGAGCAGGGGGGCTGGGAGCCAGGACTCCTGGGTTCTCTCCCCGCTCTGGGAGGGGAGTGGGGGCTGGTGGGTTAGAGCAGGGGGGCTGGGAGCCAGGACTCCTGGGTTCTCTCCCCGCTCTGGGAGGGGAGTGGGGGCTGGTGGGTTAGAGCAGGGGGGCTGGGAGCCAGGACTCCTGGGTTCTCTCCCCGCTCTGGGAGGGGAGTGGGGGCTGGTGGGTTAGAGCAGGGGGGCTGGGAGCCCGGACTCCTGGGTTCTCTCCCCACTCTGGGAGGGGAGTGGGGGCTGGTGGGTTAGAGCAGGGGGGCTGGGAGCCAGGACTCCTGGGTCCTGTTCCTGGTTCTGCTGGTGATTTGCTCTGTGACCCTGAGGCAGATCACTCGAGCGCTGTGGCTCCAGTTTAGCAAAGCCTCTGAGGCCGCACTCAGACCCCCCCTCCCACCCCCCCCGTTGGCCGAGTGGTTCTGTGCTTTACCCGGGTGCCAGGCTTGGGGCAGGGACAGACAGGGGTGGAGCGTCTGTAACTCGTGGCCCCAAAGAGGCTAGAAATGGTGTGGTTGAGGGGGTCACCGACCAGGTGGTCAATATCCTGTTGGCGATGGGCCCCTAATCCACCCGCCCCTCCCCCCCACCTCTCACCACCAGGTTGTCCATCAAAGACCTTTTGAACCACGCCTTCTTCGCGGAGGACACGGGGCTGCGGGTGGAGCTGGCGGAGGACGATGACGGGCTGAGCTCTTCTTTGGCCTTGAGGCTTTGGGTGGAAGACCCCAAGAAGCTGAAGGGGAAGCACAAGGACAACGAAGCCATCGAGTTCAGTTTCAACCTGGAGTCGGACGTCCCCGAGGAAGTGGCGTGCGAGATGGTGAGCACGTCGCACGGACTGTGCCGCTGCCTCTCCTCCCTCCCTTCGGCTGCGTGGGAGCTCGTCGGGGCAGGGGTTGTCTCTGTGTTCGCACAGTTGGGCTGGAGGGGATCCAGCCGCTTTTTGAGTTCCCGTAAATAACTCAGAAGGCCTGGAGGCGTTACCGTTGTTCGGCTCCGCTTGTATTTTCCATGACGAAGCCGTGTCTCGCCTGTCCCTCCTGGGCGACTCCGGGGAGGATGGAGATCGAGCCGGGCTCGGGCCATCGGGGATGTGTAGGAAACCCGACTGGTTGAGAAGTCGGAACCTTTTTTTTTAAATTCAAACTGTTTGAAACTTTATTAACGTCTCTCTAGTGCCGACACCGGCAATCGCCGCTGTCTCTGGCCATGTCTGCTGAGGCAAAGCCCCCTGGGATTGGCTTGGAATGGTAGAGAAACTCGCGCGAAGCCACAAGCAGTCGACGCGCTCAGCCAGTGGCTGTCTGCGTGGAGTCCTGGTGGGCCATGCGGGGTCTCACTGGGGAGCGGCTCTGTCTCTAAGCCAGCTCAGGCTGGGGACGTCTCCTAGGTCTTTGCCTCTCCAAGAGATGCAGAGCGTCCAAGGGCTGGGTATCCGTGTACCCGGCACTGGGAATTGGCTTTAATCACCCTCCTAGTGAATCCCGGTTCAGGAGGATCACGAACACAAAGGTACATAGACCGCTTGTCGATACAATACCCTACGAATATGCCCTACCGCCCGGCACTTGGGGATCGATTCGGACTTCCACTCCTCCAACGCCTTGTGTCTGTCACAGGTGTAACGTGGTGTGAATTTAAACCCACTCCGGGCATGCCTACGCTGCCATGAGTATCAAAGCTAGCTCAGGTATGCGGCAGCCAAGACATACGCTTAGTTAAACTGAAACAGGAGAATCCACCCCGAAGACTGCTCCGGCTACAGACTGGGTGTTGGGGTTTTTTAGGTCACTTGGGAAGAGGTTTAAACTCAGCCAAAATAAGAGCGCTTTCCCTTAACCAACTGGCTGAATGTGTGTCGACAAGGCCTCTGTTAAAGATGGCGCTGCCAACCCCAAAGGTTCTGAAATTATAAATTAGGCCTCCCCCCAAAATCGTGAGACGTGGCTTGAAAAATCTCTTTTGAAATGTGTGTGTGGTCTTGGTATTTGTTTTCTAGCTTTTGAGCCTTTAGAAGGTCCCGTTTGCAAGATTTTCTCCTCAGTCCCGAGGGCTAGCAAGTTTTCCTTGTAAAAAGAGAGGTGACATTCTCCCCCAAATCACATGACTCCGGCAGCTGGGTCTTTATGAAGAAACATCGAGGTGAAATCCTGGTTTTGTCAGGGGTCCAATATCATGAGAGTCACCAATGCCTCTTACCTGAGGACGGGGAGAGTGGTTGATCCACATCTCTGAGCACTCCAAGGAGTCCTCCAGTAAAAGGGTGGGGCGCTAAGAGCTGTGTGCTTTTCCGAGAGAGGCTTTCACGGGGTATCCGGAGAGCAGGCGCGATTCCTCGTCTTTCCCATCTTGACCCCCCTTCTGCAGGTGAAATCCGGATTCTTCCATGAAAGCGACTCCAAAGCGGTGGCCAAGTCCATCCGGGACCGTGTGGCCCTGATCAAGAAGACCCGAGAGCGGCGGCAAGCCAGCTGCCTGGAGGAACAGCGGGAGGCCCAGTGCAAGGCAGCCGGTGGGGCCCTGCTGCCCCAGGGCGTCTCGCTGACCGGCCCGGCCCAGGCGGCGGGCGCCGAGTGGGAGGAGACGGAGGTGGACCAGCACGTCCGGCAGCAGCTGCTGCAGCAGACTCAGCACCAGTCTTCCTTGGCGGGTACGTGGCGCGACAGGGGTAGCTAGTCAATTTCACCAGCCCCCCGCCCCCTTTAGTCTCCTTGGGAGAGACCGAAACGTCACCCACTCGCCTGCTCTGGAAGGGAATCCATTCGCTGAGACGTGCCCCGATGATCCCATGCTGCAGGGCGACCCCACGTCCCTGCCTCCCCTGTCCCACGTCTGGCCACCCTGAGCCTGGGAGCCAGACCTGCCAACCGGGCAGCTGCAAAGAGCCCCCCCGGCCCCTCAGTCCGGTGTCCCGTCTCCAGCTGAGGCCCAGCCCTGATGCTTTGGGGGAAGGTGAAAAAACCACCCTCAGAACACAGCTGCCTCCCCCTTTGAGCCAGCGCAGGCCGTGCTGGGGCCGTGTTCACGCTACGGGGCGCCCTGGTTTAGGGGTAGCCCCGGCCTGAGGTAGAGGAGGCAGAGGTTGCGGACTCAGAAAGGCCCTTGGGGTGATTTGTAGTCCCAGGTGGAGCTAACTCCTGGCCCAGACTCTCGGCGATACCGAGGCAGAAGGGGTGTCAGCGTCTCTTCCCACCTCCTGATGACGGCGCGCTCCACGCCCCCCTATGCTGTGACTTGGCCCCCACGCCGCCGCGGTCCCGCCCCCTCCTCGGGGTGGCAGGGAGGTGTTTCGGAGGGGCGAGGGTTGGGGCAGTTGGTGGCTCTTGGAGTCCCTGCAGACTGGTGATAATTGCCCTGGTTTTTCCGAGCAGCCATTGTTTACTGTCATGCTGAGCAGCCTGATGTGAGTCTGTAGGCAGTGTGGCCTAGTGGATAGTGCACTGCCCGGGGCCCCAGGACACCCGGCTTCTAGTCCCTGCCGGTCTCAGTGGCATGGTTTCCCTGCTCCGTAAAGCACTTGGAGACGCGTGCTAGACAGGAACTTGGTGGTGTTGGTGAGGAGGACGTAGGTCTGGAGCGGGACCTAGTGAGTCTTTGGTTCCCGTGTCCTCCCCTGCCCTGTTTGCACCTGCTAGGAAAGGCCACGCCTGCCCATGCTCTGAGTGGCTGACAGGGCTCTCCTGCCTTCCCATACAGCTGAGAGCCTGTCGGAGAAGAGCGTCGGGTCGGTGATTCTATCGGATGCCCCCAGACAGCACAGCCTGACCTACTCGGAGCAGGCGATGGGCGGCCCCCTGCAGGCCTCCATCCTCCCACCGGTGGAATCCAGCCTTCAGGGACATCTCTACCCGTCACAGCCGCTGATGGGACACTATCAGCAGATTGCCGGGGTAAGGCGCCGCCTCGGATCACCAGCCGTCGTCCTAGGGTCAGTGACAGCAAGGGCGTCCTTAGCCACGCGCAGCGCGTAGGCCACAGAACGGTGTCTCCAGCACCCGGATTGTCCCACACCCCAAAAACCCTGCCGATCTGACCCCTGGGGAAATCCCCTCCCTCCCCCGAATCTGCTGACCCTGAGCAAGGCCCACGGGCCAGGCCGTTAAAGGTATGTCTATCCAGCCCGCTGCAGCGAATCCCAGAGCAAGGGTTGGCAGCCTTGGGCTGGTGCTGCGGCGTTACAGATCACAGTGTAGACGGCCCTGCTTGGGCTCTGAGACCCACTCGCTTTGCCAGGTTTCGGAGCCCGAGTGGGAACGTCTACACTGCTGTTCTCGGCGCTGGCTCACTGGGACTCGGGCTCTGACCCACCCTCCTAGCAGGGTCCTAGGATCCGGCTCCTGAGTCGTGAGGGGCCACGAGGGGGGAACGTAGGGGACAGGGTTGGGGGTGTTGGGGAGTGGGTCAGAGTTGGGGGCGTTGCAGGGGGCAGGGTTGGAGGTTAACCATTATCTTTGGTGCGAGGTATCCCCGGCTCGTTACTGAATCGCCTCCCTCGAGTTCAGAACCACACTGTGTCCTGGGGGGCAGGGCGGCAGGGACTCCTACGCCGTGTCTGCACCAAACCCAGGCTCTGAGCCCGGGCTGAGCTCAAGCCCCACTTCCATCCACACACAAATCAGTCTGGCTCGGGTCAGCGAATGCTCAGGGCCTGGGCCATAGGGCCCTGCCAGTGGGGTGGGTCAGGCCCGTGGCCCGGATCCAAGCCCTGTCCTTCAGCCCTGTGAACGCAGCTCAGAAGGTCTGCGTAGCCGGTGCATTCGCTCAGCTGCGAGACACAGATCCAGCAATTGTAAACCTGGGCTAAAAGAGGAGCCAAGCGTCTAAAGAGACCCGGCTAGGAGGGTGCAGCAGATCCGAGCTGGGGAGAGCACAGGTGGGGTCCGGAGGTGCTTTGTCATTAACGAGCTTCTTTATTCGTCGCCATCGTTAATTAAGCAGGTGCAGCAGCAGAACCTGGGCCACCCGCGGATCTTACCCCCAGCTCTACCCACCCACAGCTTAGCTCCGCCGGCAGCTCCCCAGCCCCAGGTCTCGCCTGTTGCGGTCCCGCAGCTCACGCAGATGATGGTACGTCTGTTGTGCTGTGTGCGGCGCGGCTGACACACAAGGGGTGGCTGGGGCAGGCGGGGAAAGCACTGAACAGGGATGTGTGACTTCCAGGGTCAAATCCTTCCTGGTTCAGGGACTTGAATCTGGGATCCCACATTCTAGGTGATTCCCTGACCATGGGGCTGCTGGCTCTTGTGGGGTGGGACTCTGTCTGGCCCCGACGGTCCTTCCCCTCGGAAAGTTTGAGTTTCTCTGAATCTGGCAAAGTTTGCAGGGAAATTCCTGACCGGCCCAGCACCAACCTGCTTCCATCCTGATTAGCCAAGATCGGAGCCTCCGGGGCGCTGGACCAAAAGCAACTTATTTTGGGGGAATATAATTGGCCCAAGGGCTGGACACACGTTGGAGGATCCGCGCAAGGGGATCCAAAGAGAGAGCCCCGTTACTACGAGGGATCTGAGGCATTTGAACAGGGCTCTGTTGAATCCAGTTTCTGGGCAGCCCCAGGCAGCCGTTCCTTTCCCCAGGTTTCCGGCTGGGGGCCTGAGCCGTTTGCTTTTGTAAACTGAAGATGTTGAACCAGACAATATCTGTCAGAAGGGTTCCTGTCCCCACATACCTTGATATTGCCTGTGTCACTCCCAGAATGCATTGGCTTTCCCAGAGTGCCTTGCTCTCCTCATGCCCGCCGATGAGTTCTAGATAAGAACTAGCTACGTTCATGGAGGATCGGTCCACCAATGGCTACTAGCCAGGCTGGGCAGGGACGGTGTCTCTAGCCTCTGTTTGCCAGGAGCTGGGAATGGGCGACAGGGGATGAATCACTTGGTGATTCCCTGTTCTGTTCATTCCCTCTGGGGCACCTGGCATTGGCCACTGTTGGAAGACTGGGCTAGATGGACCTTTGGACTGACCCAGTGTGGCCGTCGCGCATGTCTCACCCCCAGAATGCATTGCTGCTGGAGACGCTCTGGGAATGCCTCCTACTGCTCTATGGGGTATCCGCTCAGATTGTTTTTCCCAGAATGCATTCGTGCGTACGTGGGCAGAGCCTAGATTTTTTTGGGCTGGGGCTGGGGTGTGACTAGTTTGTGTTTCCGCACCTGTAACCCCTGTGCTTTCTTTGCCCCCAGCACCTCGAGTCGCAGCTGCCCTACGGGGCCGAGGGGCAGGCGCTGGAGCCGTCGGTCATGGCGGCGCCCCAGGCCATCCTGGCAGCTGCCTCTCCCCAGGCCATGCCGGGGGCCAGTGCCCAGCTGGACTCCACCACCAGGACCGGGAGTCAGACGGCCACCGCCGCTGCAGCCGAGGTCGACCCGGCGTCTGGCTTCCTGACCCTCGCTCACAGCCTGGCACCGCAGAACCAGCCCTCGGCCCAGTTTGTTGGGAATGTGCAGGGGATGGCCCAACTCCTGCCGGCTTCCTTGGCTGGGCAGCCAGGGGCACCCATGCAGCAGCTCCAGCAGGTTCCTGCCAGGCAGCCGCCCCAGCAAATTCCTCAGCAAACTGTACCCACACAGCAGATCCCAGCCATGCAGCAAATTCCTCAACAGACTACACGGATGCAGCAGGTTCCTGGCATGCAGCAGTCCCAGCAGGTGGTGTCTATGCAGCAACCGCAGCAAATTCCTCAACAGACTACACCGATGCAGCAGGTTCCTGCCATGCAGCAGCCGCAGCAGGTTGCATCGATGCAGCAACCCCAGCCGGTTGCACCCATGCAGCAGCCCCAGCAGGTTCCCGCCATGCAACAGCCACAGCAGGTGCTGCCCATGCAGCAGCTGCAGCAAATTCCTCAACAGACAGTGACCATGCAGCAGGTTCCTGGCATGCAGCAGCCGCAGCAGGTTGCACCGATGCAGCAACCCCAGCCGGTTGCGCCCATGCAGCACCCCCAGCAGATTCCCGCCATGCAACAGCCACAGCAGGTGGTGCCCATGCAGCAGGCGCAGCAAATTCCTCAACAGACGGTGCCCATGCAGCAGGTTCCTGCCATGCAGCAACCCCAGCAGGTGGTGTCCATGCAGCAACCGCAGCAAATTCCTCAACAGACTACACCGATGCAGCAGGTTCCCGGCATGCAGCAGTCCCAGCAGGTGGTGCCCATGCAGCAGCCGCAGCAAATTCCTCAACAGACGGTGCCCATGCAGCAGGTTCCCGCCATGCAGCAACCCCAGCAGGTGGTGCCCATGCAGCAGCCGCAGCAAATTCCTCAACAGACGGTGCCCATGCAGCAGGTTCCCGCCATGCAGCAACCCCAGCAGGTTCCCGCCATGCAGCCGCCCCAGCAGTATGCCGTAATTCAGCCAGACTCCTTACTGCAGCCTTCCCTGGCCCAGCCAGCGCAGCCCATGCGGCTGCAGCCGCCGCAGTTTGTGCTGCACGGGGGTGCCCTAGAGCAGACGCAGGGGCTACTGGCGCAGGAGCCGGAGCAGCAGGTGGAAAGTGTGTGTCCTGTCCCGGCCCCGGAGCAGCTGGCGTACCCGCTGCAGGCCCCTTACGCTGACCAGCCAGCAGAGCCGGTGGTGTACGCGTACCCGGAGCCGCCGGGGTACCCCCTCTACCCGGGGCAGCCTCCGTTCCGGGGGGAGCCGGTGGCGTTTCTGAGCCAGCTGGCAGATCTGCAGCAGCCAGCCTTCGCGCCGTCTCCCGGGGCGCTGAGCCAGGAGGCCAGCAGCGAGCAGATGCCCCCGGCGCTCTGCCAGCAGGACGGCAGTGGCTTGGGGCACGCCCTGGCACAAGGGCCGGGCGATGGGCCACAAGCAGCGCTGCCGCCGGTCCCGTTCCTCCCGCCGCAGCCCTCGGCTTTCGCACCTCCCCCGATGCAGCCGGCTCCTCTCCAGCCACAGCCGCTCCTGGCCACGGTCCCCGCCTTGCTCCAGACCCTGTCGCCCAGGCCGGAGCAGCTGCAGCCGCCCTCCTCGGAACAAGCCTCTGGAGCGCAGCAGCCAGCGGTGCAGATCCCCGAGCAGCCAGCCTACGTCCTGTTAGCGGCAGAGTCGGGGGCGTCCCAGAGTCCGGTGGCCAGCCCTCTGCTCACCGCCTCCCCGCAGCCCGCCCTGAGCCCCCAGCCGCACCAACAGCACAGGCCGGGGCTGGAGCAGGTATGTGAGCTGGCCTCAGCCTGGGCTGGGAACTCTGGGGGCGAGCCGCAGAGAGCGCTTCCCTGGGGCTGGGTGATGGTAAGAGGTGACGTGGTCACAGGCTACAGGTGTCAGCGGGAGGAACAGATATTTAATAATGGGCTCTTCGGGGTAGCAAAGAAAGGTCTCACTGCTGTCCGTCGAACTAGACGGACTCAGACGAGCAATAAGGCGCACGATTTTAACGGGTGCGTGTAATTAACCATTGGACGCTTACCAAGGGTCATGGTGGACTCTGGCCTGGGTTATACAGGAGCTCAGTGGTCCCTTCTGGCCTTGGGATCTCTGAACTCCTGGGCCAGTGTGAAGAAGCAAGGCTGAGAGCTTGCGAGCAGTCCCTGCTGTGTCCGACGGCTCGTCGACACGGGGAAGTGCCATGGTAATTCCACCATTGGAATCACGGAAGCCTTTTTCCAGCTGAGATTTTGCCAGTCAGTTTCCTGCCCTAGACAAGCCCGAAGATTGACTCCGAAAGCCTCCTCCCTCGCGGACGACCCTTTCTGAGTTTTCATCCAGGCTCCAGGTTTAGCCACTGTCCCGGAGAATGGTTCCTCGTGGGGTCATCCTCTGAAAGTGGGGTCCCTCCCGTGCTCAACCCTGGGTCACCCTTTCACCCCTCCACGCTTCCTCTGCCTGGGAATAGCTGGCGAGCCCGACTGCTTTGCCTAGCCCAGTTTGGAAGGCTCTGCAGCTTGCCGGTTTGCCTCCCTCGCAACGGCTTGTTTTGAAAACCCGCCGAACTCGTACCTACCCGGCAGCGTTCAGTAACCTGAATTTCTAGCCTTGTAAGAGCCTGGCAATTGCCTCTCGTTCTCCCGCGCCCCGTCTGTGATGCTGCTCCTCTGCTCCGAAGCCAAATTCGGTCCCCCCTGAGTTCTGATTTCCAGCCTGACTCGATCCCTGAGTCCTTGTGCCGGCACTGCCCTTTCTTTAGCTCTGTCTTATGTTCGTCTGGCCTTTGTCCAGCCACTGTTCCGTTTCTCCTCTACCACCCCCTCTCGTAGCCGGGATAGCCCCATGTCCCTGGAGAAGGACCGACATTCCCTTCTTTCACAACTCTGTTTCCTGGCAGGTTTCCCAGCCTGCCTCGGGGCTGGAGCCCCAGATCGCTGCTCCAAAGCCAGACTTCCCGCAAGGGTGAGTCTCCGTCCTCGTTAATTCGAGAGCATGGGAACGAGGGGGTGGCGGGGGGAAAGGAATTGAGCCCGGTGCAAAATCCAATCTGTCTGCCCATGTGCTGTGCCTCTCGGGGGGGGGAGCACACCTGAGTGGCAGTTCACAGCCCCGACAGTCGGCCGGCCGGCCTGCCAGCTGGAGGACCGCTGGGTCGGTGCCCCAGAAACCTCAGTAAACGGATCCCCTTGGATTTATTTCTCGCAGCTCACGTCCCACACAGTCCTGTCTCTTTCCCGCTGCTTGTCTAACCCCTGTGGGGCGGCTGAGCCTCTCGGCCTGCGGAACTCCTTGACACAAGACTCCAGGAGAGGCTATGACAGGAAACACCAAATCAACACTCAAGACTTTGGGCAGGGAACTAAATGCGTCAGCCTGTCTCTTCCCCTGGGGGCAGATTGACTGATCCAGTATGCCACAGCGAGTCCCGTTCCGAGAGCTCATCCATTCACGCTTTTCTTCTCTCCCTGCTCTGCTCCCAGGCTAAATCCCGAGCTGGCCGCTCTGAAGGAAAGCTCCAACGCACACGAGCCCACGAGCGGCAACGGCAAACAAGACAGAAGTAAACAGAGGCGGGCGTCCTGCCCCCGGCCGGACAAAGGGACCAAATTCCAGCTCACAGTCCTGCAGGTTGGTAGCGGCGAGGGGGGAATTCAGCCTGTGGCTTAGGCCAGCTGACCTTTCACCGCGGGAAGGGATTCCACCCCAGGCGGAGATCCGACATTCCTCAGCCCCGTGTTCTCATGGGCCGCCTAGTTCCTCCAAGCTTCTCTGCGTGGAGAAATTGACCTGATCACAGTCCAGAAGTATCTAGGTGGGGCACAAATATTGACTATTGGGCTCCTCAGTCTAAATTCCGACAGGAAATAAGGCGCCTGGGAGGTGACCGCTAGGACATCTCACCGAGAGGTGTGGGGGAGTCTCGCTCGCGGGCGATTCCTATCAATCGAGATGGGCTGTTTTTCGAAAGGCTCTGTGTTAGCCAGGGGGTCGGGCCAGACGATCACAACGCTCCCTTCTGACCTTGGGATGTGTGAATCTGTGTGTTTTGAAAGCAGGTTCCTAAGTCACTTCGGTGCTTTTGAATTTTTGACTCCCCAGGTTTTGTCCCGAGTTTGCTACGGCTGGGTTTTTTTGGGGGGTCGGGGGTGATTTGGGAGCTGGGAAGTCGCTTTCCTCTGCGAGGGGGGGCAGGGCAGGCTCACCTTCCTGAGATCACCCAGCCACAGCTCACCTTATCAGTTCCCTGCTGTCGCTTGGGCCTTGCCATTCTCGTGCTCATAACAGTGTAGTCTCCCGAGGGCTGAAATGGGTCCGTCTGATTGATGCTGGTCTCCCTGGGACTGGCCTGGCGTGACGGTGCCCACGCTCAGGAGGCTGGCCGTGGAGTTAAGCAGGACTTAACGTCACGTGTGCTCGTCCTTCAAAGCCCCGTCAGGCTGTAGGACTCCATGTCCGCTCTCGGACTTTCCGACGGCTGTCTTGGGGCCTGATCCACAGCCGTTGAAATCTACGAGGGGCTTGCTTTGGCTCAGGGGAGGGACTGAAGGCCACCAGGTAGATCGGAGTCCCGAAGTCGGTCTTAAAAGCCGAATGTTCCTCCCCTCGCTCCCCGAGATTCCCTTAGCCTGCCCCACCCCCCCAGGAATCGGGTCCCCCCACAAAACGCTGGCGTTCTGCTCACGTCCCCAGGTGTCCACGGCTGGGGATAACATGGTCGAGTGCCAGCTGGAGACCCACAACAACAAGATGGTCACCTTCAAGTTTGATGCCGATGGAGACGCGCCCGAGGATATTGCTGATTACATGGTGAGTTTCCCCAGCTGCAGCCCTGCTTGCTGGGACCCTCTCCTGGGGAGCAGCGACTCTGGGAAACATTCGGGGCTCGTGGGGGAGAATCAGCCGAACACGAGGTGCCAGGGCGATGCCGGGGCCAAAAGGGCTAATGCGATCCTGGGCGGCATAAACCGGGGAATCTCGAATTGGAGCAGAGAGGTTCTTTTACCCCTGGATTTGGCCCTGGTGCGACCGCTGCTGGAATCCTGCATCCAGTTCTGGTGCCCACTGTGACGGGTTGGACCCCCCTTCTGGGATGCCACCTGATATATTGGGGTTCCACTGAGCCCGCCCGAATCAGCTAGGGGATTTCCCAGCACTCAAGTACAGCTCCCCTCTGGAGAGTACCCCCAAGATAATACTGTCTTGTACTGTAGAGAAAGATCTGCACAGCGCGAGCTCATAAAAATTCGCCCCCTCCCTCGATGTGGAGAGAGAGACGCACAGCTTCTTCCCCCCCGCCCCCCGCCGTGAATTGCACAAACCGGGTTTTGAAATAAACAGGAAATAAATGTATTGACTACAGGGATAGCAAACAGAACAAAGCAGATTACTGAGCAAATAGAACAAAGCACGCAAGCTAAGCTTAGTACACTCAAAAGAAACAGGTTACAAAATGTAATTCCCTACTCTAAATGTTGACTTAGCAGGATGCAGCGTTTCTGTAGCTTGGAGTTCCAGGTATTCCCTTTACAGACTAGACTCCGGTCTCAGTCTGGACTCAGCCCTGGCCTTTCCTTCAGCTTAGTTCCTTTGTCTCTTGAATGACTGTGGAAAGTAACTGTTCTTGGGCAGGAAGGCAGCGAGGGGAGAGCGCTGATGACCTTGCCTCCCAGCCTTGAATAGAATTTTGCACAAGGCGGGTACCTTCTGTTTCCCACGCTTGACCTCCCCCTCCTTTTAGAGGAAAATCACTAGACGTTAAGATGGTGTTTAGTACCAGGTGACAGGACCACCTGACCTAGGAGTGTCACAGCAACAGAGATTAGTATCTTCAAAGTCTTATTGTTTCTTCCTACTGGCCCATCAAGGCTGATGGCCGGTTGTCTGGTGGGTGTCTCCCACGCACGGCACGTGCACAGCACGGCAGTCAGGCAGCCTTCGGCGGCGCGCCTGCGGGTGGTCCACTGGTAACGCGGATTCGGCGGCATAGCTGCGGGAGGTCCGCCGGTCCCGCGCCTTCGGCGTACCCGCCACCGAATTGCCGCCGAAACCGCGGGACCGGCGGACCTCCCGCAGGCATGCTGCCGAAGGCAGCCTGACTGCCGTCCTCACGGCAACCGGCACGCCGCCCCCCGCGGCGTGCCGCCCCAGGCACGTGCTTGGTATGCTGATGCCTGGAGCTGCCCCTGCTCCCACGTACACACACACCCTAACTTTAGATACGGAAATGATACAGACATACAAATTGGATAATCACCTTCAGTACATCGTAACCTTTCCAATGATGCCTTACATGAGCCATCCTGCATAAAACACATCTTAGTTATGCCCGATTCGTATCACAAGCGTATTTCTCTAAAGAATACGGAGCGTCACACCTGCACTTGAAGGTGAATGTGGATAGTCGAGGGTAGGGGGGTCAGAGACGAGCCCTGAGAATGATTCAGGGGTTAGAAAACCTGACTGCAGCTGCTCCATCTGTTTAGCTTTAGAGAAGGTGCCGGGGTGACTTGATCCCGCTCTGTATGGATCCACCTGGGGAACAAATATTAATAACGGGCTCCTTCACCTAGCAGAGAACGCTCTGAGACAGCCCAATGGCAGAGGCTGCAGGTAGACACATTCAGACTGGAAATAACAGTGGGGGAAATGTAACCATCAGAACAGTGGCGGATTCTCCATCCCTGACAATCTTCCAGGCAAGATGGGATGTTTGCCGAAAAGATCTGCTCTGGTTGAAGCAGGAATGATCTCGGCGCAGTTCTCGGGATGCAGGAGGTTCAGACTGGATAGTCGCAATGGTCCCTTCCGGCCAGGGAAACCACGAATTTTCCTTCCACGCAGACACCCGTACCCCTTGGACTTCCTTTGTGAACGTCTTCCCACCATCCTGGGCAGCTTAGAGATTGGTCTAGCGCGTTGTGCCGCGGTGCCTGTGAGCTTTGAGGGTCTCACCTGGGCTCTGTGTCACACCTGGGCTGATTTTCCAAGGTGGAGAGTAGATGATCTCGGGAGCGGGTGATGAGGGCCCCACCCTAGGGCCTGGGAGCTGACGGTTCGGTTCGCTAGGGCTTGGTTTCACTACATCTCGCTGATTGTTTTGGCCCGTTCCAAAAAAGCAGGTCAGGACGAATCTGAAAATTACGAAAAATGTCAGCGAATCGACAACATCAGTTTGGGGCGTTGTTAAAGGGCTAGATTCACAAAATTGGGGTGTGCGGGGGGTAGTCGTTGGACTCTGTGGATTCTAGGCAGGTCTTCCATGGTGCTTTGCCTCGCTGTTGGGCTCTGTGCATTCTGGGACTTCTCTTGCTGTGCATTGTGGGACCCTGGAGTTCTGAGAGTTGGGAGTCAAACCTACAAATTCCCACGATTCCTCACCTGCCACGTCAGGGCTGTTCCCTTTTTTGGGCGAGCCAGCACTTTTTCAAACGGCTGTCAGATGGCATTGCTCCCAGTATGAGCTGTTCCTCTCTTTCCTAACATGCTTGGACCAGCAGCGAAATGGGTCAAGGTATTGTCACTGGGCAACTGAGATAGCTAAAGGGGCCAGTTCCCACCTCTCTGCGCAATCGGCTCAGGCTCTCTGCAGACTCAGGCAGACTCGGGGCACGTTATTGAAGATTCGTTTGCAGCAATATGAGCTAGAGACACTTCCTTTTGTAATAAGCGAAAGCTGAAAATCTGCGGAACGATTCGGGTACTTGTCCAGTCCCCTGGCTGTCGAGTCCCACGCTTTGGGAAATGCTGATTGAACTGTTGGGTGTTGGTTCCCCCCAATCAGGTGGAAGATAACTTTGTGCTGGAGAGCGAGAAGGAGAAGTTTGTGGAGGAGCTGAGAGCCATCGTGTGCCAAGCTCAGGAGATCCTCCGAAGCCTGCCGGTGGAAGAGCGAGCATCTGGCAACGATTCCGTTCCCTCCGAGTCCAACAGCAGCCAAGTAAGAACGGTGCTTTATCTTGGGCATGTCTTCTCGGCTACGTGGGCACCTCCGAAGCTTCATTGTTTATTGACTTGTCGGTTTTTAATTCAGACAGGGTCGTCCGAGCAAGTTCAGATAAACCCTACCTCCACTCAGACCGGCAGTAAGTACCTTTAAAGAACCTTGAAACACAGGGGTGTTGGCTCGGCTTTGCGCCCCGGAGAGATGGATTTAAGGGAGACCTCCCTGGGTTCTCTGTTGAAATTAATCTTATTACCCTCTGCTTTCTCCACCCTCCTCCCAAATTTTTTTGAGAGGGGGACATGCTGTCACCGATTCCCAGACCCTGCTAGCGATTGCAAGATCAACCTGTGTTATTCTGGGGTGAGGTTCATAGTAGGGTTTCATGTTTCTCTATTTCATGCTGTTTCTCTCCGGGGCGCAGAATGACCTTGGGGATTCTGGGGTTAACTCAAGGAGCTCGATTTCTTTAGCTTACCAAAGAGAAGGAGAAGGGGTGGCTTGATCCCAATCTGTAAATATCTACATCGGGAACAGATATTTAATAACGGGCTCTTCCGTCGAGCAGAGGAAGGTCTAACACCATCCAGTGGGTAGAGGTTGAAGCCAGACGAAATCAGACCGGAAACGAGGCGCGTTTTAATGTTGAGAGTCATTAACCACTGCAACCATCTCCCGAAGGTCATGGTGGATTCTCCGTCACTGACCCTGGGGAAATCAAGAGGGGATGTTTTCCTAAAAGCTCTGCCCTAGGAATTTTTCTGGGGCCGTTCTCCGGCCCGTGCTCTGCAGGGGGCCAGGTGAATGATCACAACGCCCCCTTCCGGCCTCGGAACGTATGAATCTGTGACTCCGTTAATGGAGAGATGTCCTTGTTTTTCACTGTCGTGTATTTCACTGTTTGAATTCACTTCCTCTTAAGTCTGTCCTTCAGCACGGTACAAAACAGCACCGTTGTCCTACACAGCAACTGCACGTGTTATTTAAACCAGTTGTCAGGGCGAATTCAGCAAGCGACGCTGGCGCCAAGCAAAGCAGTTAGCTTCACCTCGGCGTCCCCCTGCCCTGCGTACACGAGCCATTCGCCGTGCCCGACCCACGTGGCTGATATTCCAAGGCAGGCGAACCAGACCCACAGAGTGGGAGGCAGAGGGGTGTGCTTTGGCCGGCCAATAAGCTAGGACAGAAACGCACTAGACTTACCTGCTGGTAGGTACAAGTGACGCTTCCCCTTTCGACTTTCCCCAGACGAGTGCGCTCCTCAGTCCTCTCCAGTCGGCCGCTGGCGATTCTGCATCAATCAGACAATAAGGAACAGAGAGGGGCAGACGCCGGCTGTTCCCGGTGAGCAGAGACTTCCACCATGGGTGACGGGAGGTCAGAGAGCAGAGGGAGCCGAACAATTCAGAGCGAAGGCCCGAGTCAAAACCGGCCAGAGGCTTTCTCTTAGCTTTGGCACAAGCCTTTGTAGCCCACGCAGTAGGGCTTCTGTGAAGGGCCCAGGTTTGGATTCTGGTCTCAGCTGGGGTAAGATGGGGCACTGGACAGGGTGGGCCAATGCTCTGAGACAGTCCAGAGAATCCTCCGGCTGCATGCCTGGCCGGTGGGTCTTTCTCCCCTGCTCATGGTCAAACCAAGAGCCAGATTTAGGGTCGGGAAGGAATGGGTCAAGAGCCAGTTGCTCTGAGAAGGGGGAATTGCCCCGAGTGTGACCTTGCCTGAGTCTGCAGAGAGCCTGAGCCAGTTGCTCAGAGAGGGGTGAACTGCTGTTAGTGTCCCTGATAGTCACGCAGCCTGAGTCTGCTGAGAACTGGGTCTCTGTGAAGATCCTTCGGCCACAGAAATTCCCAACAGCTCCCTTCACCTTCCAGCCCCTCCCTCTTAGGCCCTTTGGTTGGGGAGACCCCCACAGCTGTCTTTACTGACGATGTGTCTGGGAGGGGCCGAGCGTCTCCGTCGGGGTGTAACGTTTCTCCCCGGCGGTAGTTACAGGTCCGGACAAGGAGAACGCTAAGGAGACGTGTCCCCAGGGTGGGCCACTGGCTGCCGAGAGCCAGGGTCCCAACGCCAGCCCAAAGGACAGCGCGGCACCGGAGTGCCCCGGCTTGAAATCCGAGGGGCTGGCGGAAGGAGACGCAGAGAAGCTAGCGCCTCTCTCTGCCAACGACAGCTGGGCCGGGCCGGAGACGGGAGAGCCCCCTGCCCCACAGCCTGGTGACTGCCCTGTCGGCTTGGCAGTGGCGCCCGCTGGCGAGCCACCCCTCCTGACCGAGGTACCGGCGTCCGAGCGCCAGTCCCAGCACACTCCACAAGAGGGAGACGCCTCTCCGAGCTCCAAGGCCGGGCAGGCCCAGACGCCCGGCTCGGAACCGGCCCCGCTGCCCCCCTCGGTGCCAGAAGCTGACGGCGAGGGGCCGCCCAAGAGGGATTTTGTCGACAACCGAATCAAAACCCTGGACGAGAAGCTAAGGACGCTGCTCTACCAAGAGCATAGCTACTCCGAGAGCCAGAAGGACACGCAGAGCACGGAGTCCCCACTCTCCTCGGCCGAGGAGACGCTGTCTTGTGCCGGGCCGGCAGCGCCAGGGAGCCCGGCGGAGTCCCAGGGGACCGACGCCTCCGAGGGGTCTCCGCTGCCCCCCCCCGAGCCTGCCAGCCAGGACCCCGACGTCATCACAGTCGCACCCAGGGAACTCTGTCTGCATGTGAGTATGGGGGCGCGGGGGGCTGGGGCCCAGGTGTTCCGACCCCCGGTCGAGATCAGGGCCCCCCCATGCCGGGCGCCGCGCGGACCCCTCCCCCGGCCGAGAGCGGGGCCCCCCCGTGCCGGGCGCCGCGCGGACCCCTCCCCCGGCCGAGAGCGGGGCCCCCCCGTGCCGGGCGCCGCGCGGACCCCTCCCCCGGCCGAGAGCGGGGGCCCCCGCTGCGCCAGCCCGTTGGAAAGTCCTTTAGACGCACATGGCGGAGCGACAAGGGGGCCTGGTACGGTTTGGAAAGTTGGGTTGGGGCAGGATGGTGGTTTCTGAGCCCCCTCTCGGTAGTCACCAGACAGCAAGTGTGAAAAATCGGGACGGGGGTGGGGTTGGTAACAGGCGCCTATATAAGAAAAAGACCCCAAAATCAGGACTGTCCCTATAAATCGGGACATCTGGTCACACTACCTCCCGGTGGCTCTAGGGCACCCAGCCATTAATTCAGGGAAGTCTGATGCGGGAGGTCCCAGGGGTCCCCTTTGCCTTGCGAATCTGCAGCTGCCCCGTCCCACTCAGGCGCTGCGGTTTTCTCTTTCCCTCCCCTTTGTCTCTTTCAGGAGCCGTCCCCGGAGCCTTCCTCCCCGCCGAACCCCGAGGCCTGCCCCGCTGCAGTGGCCAGCGTCGGAGCCGTTCATCTGCAGACAGGAGGTGGATATTTTGGCCTAAGCTTTACTTGCCCTAGTCTCAAAAACCCTATTAGCAAGAAATCCTGGACTCGCAAATTAAAAAGCTGGGCATTCAGGCTCCGGCAATCCACCAGCTTTTTCAAGAGATCCAAAGTCCGTCAAGGTAGTGTGCTTAGAGACAGGGATCTACCATAGGTAAAGCATCCGTTCTGATTTCTTTCCCCACCGCGCCCCTTTGTTTCCATCCGCGTCATTTCACCCCTCAGCCGTCGCCACTTTCCTTTTCTCGGGCTCCCCCCCCGCTTCCCCCCATTGTTTTCCATTCCACCTAGAAGTGTCAGTCTCGGGCGGGGGCGGGCGGGGGCAAACCGGCTAGCACCGGGGGCGGGGTGTCAGACGCGGTGTCACTCTTGGGAGGCGCGGCCCCCGCGGCCCGGTTCTAACCCGCGATGCCCTCCCTTGTTTCTGCTCTTTTCTTCCCGCTGTGGCGCCCCTCGGCAGCGGAGGCAGAGGAGACGAGGACAGAGGGGCCTGCCGAGCAGGCCGGGCAGAACGAAGCCAGTGGGAGATGGAGATCGGCTTCGGTGTCCTATCAGCGAGGCCGCTTCCAGGTGGGCCTTGCCAGCCATTGCCTGCCTCCTTCCCCATGCCCCTGGCTCTAACCAGCCGGACCCCGCTCTCCTCCCAGAGCCAGGGAGAGAACCCAGGAGTCCTGGCTCCCAGCCTCCCCGGTTCTAACCACCAGCCCCCACTCCCCTCCCAGAGCTGGGGAGAGAACCCAGGAGTCCTGGCTCCCAGCCCCTCCCATCACCTCTAGGCATGACCTCTTCATGGCCGGGGCCTGCCCTTCCCAGCTAACGCTGTCCATCCCTGTGCGTCCCAGGTCACCGCCGTGCCGCAGCAGCCAGCTCCCCGCGCAGCAGACGCCGGGCCTGACACAGCTGGGGCGGAGGAGCGTCAGACGGACGATCCAGGCACCCCCCCGCCGGGAGAGTCACTCCCATGGGCCAGCCCGGCCTGCGAGACAGACACCTCTTCCCTCACCCCGGAGCGGGAGCCGGAGGAGCTGTCGGCCACGGGGAGCAGCACGGAGCCGTGGGCCGAGGGGCCCGTCCGGAGGCAGCCCAGCTCCGACAGCGAGCTGGGCCCCGAGGAGTTGGGGGAGACCCTGGGGTCCAGCAGGGAGCGGTGCCCCCCGGCGCCCGAGGACCGTGCCTGCCACGGGGCCAAGCGCCGCAGCTCCCTCTTCCTCTCAGCCTCCTCGCCCATGAGCAGCGACGACGAGTCCGAGCTCGAGGACGAGGACCTGAAGGTGGAGCTGCAGCGGCTGCGGGAGAAGTAAGGGGGCCGTCTCCGGCCCTGGCCAGCCCAACCCTCTTCCCCCAACCTGCAGCAGGACCAGGGCTCTCCTCGCCCAGGGTTTCTCCTGCCACACGTCCAGCCCGCGGCTGGGGGCGGGGTGGCCTGGCCCCCCGAGCAGCGGGGCTTGGGCTGGAGGTACAGGGCAGCTGCTGGCTCAGGCAGGGTCACGGAGCGATCGGCGCAGGCTCTGTGCAGACTCAGGCCAGTCCTGCTTTGTCCTTTCAGAGCCAGCCGGGAGCGTGTTGTCAGGACCCTTCGCTGTTCTTCCTCGAATGCCTAGAGTCAGGATTGGGGTCCCGCTGGGCCGGGCGGGCGCCGCACCTAGAGAGTGGCAAGAGCTCAGTCTAAATATGCTAGACAGACCAGGGGAAACAGAGGCATAGGCCGGGGAAGTGGCAGAGCCAAGAAAAGAACCCAGGAGTCCTGGCTCCCAGCCCCTCCCTGCTCTAACCACTAGACCCCACTCCCCTCCCAGAGCTGGGGGAGAACCCCGGAGTCCTGACTCCTGCCTGCCTGGATCTAAGCACTAGACTCCACTCCGCTCCCAGAGCCAGGGAGAGAACCCAGGAGTCCTGGCTCCCAGCCCCCCCAGCTCTAACCACTAGACTCCACTCCGCTCCCAGAGCCAGGGAGAGAACCCAGGAGTCCTGGCTCCCAGCCCCCCCAGCTCTAACCACTAGACCCCACTCCACTCCCAGAGCTGGGGGAGAACCCCGGAGTCCTGACTCCTGCCTGCCTGGATCTAAGCACTAGACTCCACTCCGCTCCCAGAGCCAGGGAGAGAACCCAGGAGTCCTGGCTCCCAGCCCCCCCTGCTCTAACCACTAGACCCCACTCCACTCCCAGAGCCAGGGAGAGAACCCAGGAGTCCTGGCTCCCAGCCCCCCCAGCTCTAACCACTAGACCCCACTCCACTCCCAGAGCCGGGGAGAGAACCCAGGTCCCCCTCACGGAGCAGCGCCAGTTCCCACTGGGTTTGGGGGTGCCGTGCTGACGGCTTTTCCTGCCCCACAGACATGTCCAGGAGGTGGTGACGCTCCAGGCCCAGCAGAGCCGCGAGCTGCAGGAGCTGTACAAACGCCTGCATGCCCTCAAAGACAGCAAGCCCGAGCTGTCGGAGCTGTCCCTGCAGCCCGCCTCCCCCCGCCGGCCTCGCTCCTTCAAAAGCAAACTGCGCATCCGGCCCCAGGTCCTGACGCACGCCGAGAACTGTATCGTCGCCACCGGTAAGCCAGGAAACGAGCCCCGGCCGGCGTGGGGCTGCCCCCATCCCTTCTGGCCTTCCGGGGGGGATCGCAAGGGACTGAGCGTTGCACGGGGGAGCTAGAAGGGGAGCGGCCAGAGACGAGTCTTGGGGATGAGCCGAGGGTTGGAAACCGGGCTTTAGCGTGAGAGACTCCGGGAGCTCGGTCCCTCTGGCTCGATGCTGCCTGCGTGGGAAACAAATACAGCTTACGGACTCTTCGGTGGAGCAGGCGAACGTCTCCCGCAGGCCAGGGCTGGAAGTTGAAGCAGCCAAACCTATGAACAGTGGCCCCTGGCTCCTAGCGAGGTGCATGGATTTCAGAGCAGATCATCTGTCCCAGGGGCTCTCAACCGTTCCAGACGGCCGGCCCCCACTCAGGAGGCTGATCTGGCTTGTGTCCCCCCACGTTTCAACTCGCTTCAAATCGACTTGCTTCCAAAATCAGACCCAGAAATACCCATCGTCCCAGCCGCAGCCGAGGTTCACATCTGTACCATGGCGCTATGAAATAGCCCCCGGGATAGAACTGTTGCCCTGCCGGGTCGGTGTGACCAAGGCCTTGTCCGGGTGACGTTAGCGGGTACTGGCTCCGCTAGCGCTTTTCATGGAGCCTATTGTAAAACCAGGCAAATCTCGAGATGAGTTGATGGACCCCTGGAAGCCCTCTGAGTACCCCCAGGGGGACGCGTAGCCCTGGCTGAGAACTGACCCAGGCCAGGGCTGACCCCTTAGGAAAACGGCCCACCTGGACTGAAAAGCGCCCAGCGCTGGGGAACGCGCCGCGCCCCGTGGGGAATTGTTCCAGTGGTTAACGACTCTCACCCGTAACGACGTACGCCCGATGTAATCTGCCAGCGTTTACAGAGGAAGCTGGTATCCGTATCCCCATTGTACAGCTGGACAAACAGGGACAGAAAGGCCGTGACTTGCCCAGGGTCACCCCAGCAGGGCTTTGGATGGAGTGGGGGGGTGGACGATTGACCCCCCAGATTAGGCTGTAGCCCAGGGTTGGTGGCGTGCAGGAGGTGACGGGTTGGAAAGCGAGAGGGTTACGTCTTGATTTTTAACTCCATCCCTCCCGTACGCACAGAGTGCTGCTGCACGACCACCGCCGCCTCCATGATTGACTATCAGCTGAGCATCCAGGCCCGCCTGCTGCATCAGAGCTGCGCCCCGGGGGAGCCCAGCCCAGGTACCTCTGCGCCCCGTAGCCAGTTCCCACGCTAAGGAGTAAAGCGCCAGATTAGGATTTGGGAGACCTGGGTTCTGCTCCCGGCTCCTCAGATGAGTCACTCGGCCCTGCCCTGTGCTCCAGTTTCCCCATCTGTGAAACTGGGGTGACGATACTGGCGCCCCTTTGTAAAGCACGTTGAGACGCTTTGTGTGAGCTAGGAGCCCTTATGAAGAGACCCTGCTAGCCTGGCCCGGGGGAAATTTCCTCTAGCTGGCGGGTTGGTCTGTCCGTCCGATTTACTCCTCTGGCCCCTCTTGGGTCTGCGTAATCAACTTCTCTGGCCACAATTGGTTCTGTCTGTCTAACCCACATCTCAGAGCCCCGTTGGTTCGGGCTCGGGGACGCGTCTGGGCCCTGCCCCCTGCCTTGGGGCTGCCCCGCCAGTCTCCCAGGTGGGGCGTTGGATGCTGCGGTCTGGCCCCTGCCCAGTCCCGCAAGTTCCGCCTGGCACCGAGCCCAGAGGCATTAATTGAAAGTGGGGCTGAGCTGCTGTTTGAGCACGAGAGACCCCCAGGACCCTGCCGTGGCAGCACTGATCACCTGAGCCGGGCGCTGTACAGTATCTATTAGGTGTAATACGGTACCTCCTAGGCACCCCAGCCACGGCCCGGGACCCCACCGCGCCGGGCGCTGTACAGTATCTATTAGGTGTAATACGGTACCTCCTAGGCACCCCAGCCACGGCCCGGGACCCCACCGCGCCGGGCGCTGTACAAACCCACAACAAAAAAAACCCCTGCCCCCGCAGAGCTTCCCGTCTGAGCGCTAGGGCCCTCGCTATTGCCCTTGATTTCTCGTGGAAGGCGCCCAGATACTGTGAGGATGGGCGTCAGCATCAAACTCTTGGGTGGCTGGATGGGGATGCGAGGGATGGATAAAGGGGTTGGGGGGATGGAAGAGGTGTCGGGGGGATGGATGGAGGAATCATAGGGTTGGAAGGGACCTCAGGCGGTATCTAGTCCAACCCCCTGCTCAAAGCAGGGCCAATCCCCAGACAGATTTTTGCCCCAGTTCCCTAAGTGGCCCCCTCAAGGATTGAACTCACAACCTTGGGTTTAGCAGGCCAATGCTCAAACCACTGAGCTATCCCTCCCTCCTGGGGATGCGGACGGACGGAGGGGCGCGGGTGGGGACGGACAGAGGATGCCGATGGGGACGCGGACGGACGGACGGGTGGATCCCAGATCCCACCCCCGCCCCGCCCCGCCCCGCCCCGCCCCGCCTCACTGGCTGGCCCCAGTCTCCAGGCAGCGTGAAGGCCAAGTCCTCAGCTGCCGGCTAGTCGGGGCCCGTGGGCTCGCCGTGGGCGTCGCTGCCGTGGCCAGCAGGGGGAGCTGTGTGCGCCCTGCCCCTTGCCCCCCTAACTCCCCCCCGCCCCTCTCCCCGACAGAGCAGCTGTGCGTCGTCAGCGGCGCCGCCTCCTGCCAGCAGTCCCCGGCCAGCAAGAAGGGGATGTTCACCGACGACCTGCACAAGCTGGTGGACGACTGGACTAAGGAGGCCGTCGGGAACGCGCTCCTGAAACCCAGCCTGAACCAGATCAAACAGAACCAGCACCGGCTGGACGGGGACAGCTGGAGCAAAGCCTGTGAGGTGAGGGGGGGCTGGGGCCAGGACGCCTGGGTTCTCTCCCTGGTTCTGGGAAGGGAGTGGAGGCTGGTGGGTTAGAGCAGGGGGGGCTGGGAGCCAGGACTCCTGGGTTCTTTCCCCGGCTCTAGGAGAGGAGTGGGGGCTGGTGGTTAGAGCAGGGGGGGGCTGGGAGCCAGGACTCCTGGGTTCTCTCCCCGGCTCTGGGAGGGGAGTGGGGGCTGGTGGGTTAGAGCAGCGGGGTCTGGGAGCCAGGACTCCTGGGTTCTCTCCCTGGCTCTGGGAGGGGAGTGGAGGCTGGTGGGTTAGAGCAGCGGGGTCTGGGAGCCAGGACTCCTGGGTCTCTCCCCGGCTCTGGGAGGAGAGTGGGGGCTGGTGGGTTAGACTCGGGGGGGCTGGGAACCAGGACTCCTGGGTCTCTCCCCGGCTCTGGGAGGAGAGTGGGGGCTGGTGGGTTAGACTCGGGGGGGCTGGGAACCAGGACTCCTGGGTTCTCTCCCCGGCTCTGGGAGGGGAGCGGGGGCTGGTGGGTTAGACTCGGGGGGGCTGGGAGCCAGGACTCCTGGGTTCTCTCCCCGGCTCTGGAAGGGGAGTGGAGGCTGGTGGGTTAGAGCAGGGGGGGCTGGGAGCCAGGACTCCTGGGTTCTCTCCCCGGCTCTGGAAGGGGAGTGGAGGCTGGTGGGTTAGAGCAGGGGGGGCTGGGAGCCAGGACTCCTGGGTTCTCTCCCCGGCTCTGGAAGGGGAGTGGAGGCTGGTGGTTAGAGCAGGGGGGGCTGGGAGCCCAGACTCCTGGGTTCTCCCCCCAGCTCTGGGAGGGGAGTGGGGGCTGGTGGTTAGAGCAGGGGGGGCTGGGAGCCCGGACTCCTGGGTTCTGTCCCCGGCGCTGTGGGGGGAGCAGGGTTGGAATTTGCTGACCCATCTGACTGCTCTCTCTCCCCCTCCCCTTTCAGAACACGTCGGCGTCGGTGGGCTACAGCTCCACCTGGATTTCCTCCCTCTCCCAGATCCGCGGGACTGTGCCGGCCTCCTTGCCCCCCGGCCTGTCCCTCCCGGCTTTCCCCAGTGTCCTGCCACCCTACGGCGTGCCCCACGCCTGCCAGTACAATGCCATGGCAGGGGCGGCGTACCCAGTGCAGTGGGGGGGCGTTTCGGGGATGGCTCCGCAGTCGGTGGTCGTCCCCTCCCCGCCCGTCGGACCCTTCCAGCCAGGGGGCAGCATGCTGGGATTCCCGGCCTCCCCAGTCCCTAACCCAGCTACCATCCCGCCTGGTCCCAAATGAAGCCGGAGCAGGGAGCTGGAGGCAAAACTCCCCCGTCGTGGCCTGCAAACCGTGTGGAGATGCCCAGTCTGCCAGCGGAGGCGATTTGGCTCGGCTAACAATGGCTTGTGGCACGGTTCCTATCCTCCCGGAATACTTGATTTGATTTGTATTTTGTAACCAGCTTTGGAGAGCTCGGCTCCTGCGTCTCATGCCCCCGAGACGTGATGGCTTCGAAAAGAAACCTCCGTTTCACCCCTCTCTGGCGGAGAAGCTGTCCGCCTGCATCTTCTCAATGGCAGACGTGATGGTGGGGAGGAGTTTCTGATTTGGTTTTTAAGTTAGTTGATGGAAAAAGTGCTCCTAGAACTCACGTCGGTTTGAGCCGCGGCCGGGAAGTTTAGAAAGAAAAAATGTTTTGCTTAGTGCAGCTAGGTTCTGCCGAGTTCTAAAGCGCCTCCTTCCAAGCCTGAGCCAGGGGGATTGGGGTTTCCTTGATCTCACCGATACTGTCGCTGGGTCGGGAACATCCTTGACCAATTCAGGGCAGCTCCGTGCAAAGCCAGCAGCTATTTCCTCGTTCCTCGCACGCACTTCTTTGATTTGAGCAGCTGAGAGCTGCTTGGGGAGTTGTGTGTTTCCTGTTGAAATGAGCTCTGGTTTGGTTATTCTTGCAGAGTGGGGGGAGGTGCTGGGAGGGGGCTATTTTAAATCTCTTCCAATCTCAGTCACCCCATCTGGGACACAGATTTGGAGGTACAAAATTAGACACGGACACAGGGCTGTGCGCACCTCGGTGCTGCAGTGAATTGGGCCCTACCCAAACCCTGTGCTTTTCCAGCCGCCCTCGTTTTGAAAAGCCAGCCTTTCGGAAGCACTGGCTCCCAATGTTTTTCTGTCTTAGGCGCATTTGAAAATACTGCCTCAAGGCCCATTTTCGAAAGGGACTTTTCCGGATTTTCAAAGGTAGAAGCAGTTTAGCGGCTTAACTCATTGATTTCAATCGAATTTAGCTGCCTAACCTGCTTTGTGACTGTGCCGGTAGGTGCCTGTTTGCATCTTTACGCTCCTAAATACCTTTGAAAATCAGCTCCTATGTCTCTTTTGAAAATGGCACTTCTGAAAATTTCATCCTGCGTCATCCTGGCTTTGATCTAATAGCTCATATCTTGCCCCTTTTGGGCTCTGAACTATTAAGCCCAGCAACCCGAACAACATTGGGGTCCCGCACACACTCGACTTCGCTCTATGATTTGGAGAACATTCGAAGCCGCTCACTTTCAGTGGGTTTGTTTCTTTTTACTATTCTTTCCCTTTGCAGCCGGCCTCCGAGGCCGGGGGTTGTAGACTAGCGTGTCCCGATTGCCGCCCTGCTGTGGCTATGCTAGGAGGGAGCTTTCACAGCAAGAGACTAGTTGAGGCTAATGGAGATTTTGGTTTACGTGAAGTGCAGCAAATCCCGTTTCTCCCTCTCACCTGATGGGCTCGCTGACTCCGGCGCCCAGCTTGGCTTCAATTCCTTGTCGTCTTTGCGAGGATTTTAGCACGTGGGGTTGGGTTAGATTTGTGGTAGGAACAGGGACTTCAAATCATTTGCCAAAACGCATCCCGACTCCCCTCGGCGTTGCTGTCTCGTGGCCTTTTCTGCCTCCTGAGTTTCAAACAGACATTTCTTTGCCAGGTGGCTTTCGAGTCCGTTGGGCCCTTTGTCAGATAGGAACTTTTCAGGCGTGCCAAATGCTTCTGCTCCACCCTGAAAACCCCGCTTAGAACAGCATTAGACATGGACCCAGGTAGAGGTGCAAACCCAGCCCCATTAGATGCCTCCCCCCACCCCGTCTGCCTGCAGCCACTTGCATTGCCTTATATCTGCTGTCTCCTAGGATTTGGGTCAGAGTTTTACTGGGAGGGGCGTGCACCCGAGGGTGACTTGACACCAGTGGGTTTAACTTTTTTATAGCGAACATGTGCAGAAAACAAACCCACCCGCAGATAGCGAGCGGAGTTTGTGAAGACCCGAGAACAGCGTTTCTCATCTCACTGGGGGTTTTTTAAGACGTTTCAGTTGTTTCTTGGCTGGTTGTGTTCACGCTGTTAAAAACAAGAACCAAACGGCGCAGGCACTTGGACTACGAAGTCTGGTTTTGTTTTCCCCTTGGAGGAGAATGGGAGGTGCTTGGCCTTAGTTTTCTTCCTTTCCCCAAAGCACAGATCTGCGAAACAGCCATTGGTTTTCCGTCGGGAGGGGAAATCAAGGGCTTGTCTGCCCTTGCAAGGCTGCAGCAGGAGGGATTTTCTGTAGACCCAGGCCTAAGACTCTGGGACCTGATTGTAATTGACACCAAAACCGGACAGAAATCCGAGCGCTATGCAGGCAGAGTGAAAGCACACCGTAGCGTGCGTCTGTTGGTACGCCTGTTCCCTTGTAGGAAGAGGAGACCAGTGTCTACATGAGGGGTGGGACTGGTATCGTATCTGTAACTGACACAGGTAGAGTGAAAGCACACCGTAGCGTGCGTCTGTTGGTACGCCTGTTCCCTTGTAGGAAGAGGAGACTCGTGTCTACAGGAGGGGTGGGACTGGTATCGTATCTGTAACTGACACAGGTAGAGTGAAAGCACACCGTAGCGTGCGTCTGTTGGTACGCCTGTTCCCTTGTAGGAAGAGGAGACCCGTGTCTACAGGAGGGGTGGGACTGGTATCGTATCTGTAACTGACACAGGTAGAGTGGTATAAAATCAGGTCCGGAGGATGCTTTGGGCTTTGACCCTGCTAATTTCTGCGCGCTCTGGCCCTGATCTAGCAAAGCACAAGTTGAAGTGTGTGAGTAATCAGGGACAGGAACAGTTAATTGGGAAGAGCCCATGCACAGACAAACCCTTAGTGACACTGGGAATCTAGCTTTGATTTAGGAAGGGTTTAAACAGCAACAGGGGAGGGTGTCCTAGATCAGGGCCCGACAGCAGAAATGACTGCAGTTAGACTGGGAAAACGCCTATGTCTGTATGGACCAGTCACTTGTGTCTGTTTCCTAGGGCAAACTACAAGTCCTTGGAAGACTGCAGTCCCTCCAGATGTATCCTCCCTATCCTGAAGTGTCTGAGCAGCACGTTAGACATAGACGCTGTGAATCTGATAACAAACCAAACCGCGCCCCCACCCCCCAAAAGAGTCGGTAGCAGCGTTCGGTCTGTATTTAACGGTTCATATTTTCGTTTGCTGTAATGTAAGAAGGAGCTCTCCGGGCCCCACGTGGCATTTTTAGTTTCTATCCAGCATGAAGGATTTGAAGGTGATAAACAAATGTGAAATTTTTTTTTTTTAGAGACTTTTTATTTTCCTGCTGTGACTCTTTCAGGTGGAAGTGTACCGGGGTCGTCATCCACTGTAACGAATGTATCATTTTAATAACAGGCTGGTTTGGGAGACAGTCTGCTGAACCTGGCGCTTTTTACGTTTGCTCTTGGTTTTATCTACCTCATTTATTTTTTTTTAGTGCCGTTTGAATCCAGCCTCCGATTTCCCGATGTTGCTTTATTTCCACCCCTTGTCTTATGGATTCAAAGTGACATTTGATCTTCAGTTTTCTAAGTTAATTATTTGTGTAGCGATCGCATTTGCTTCCTTGAGTGGCAGATCCCCCCCTGAATTCAGCTGGATGAATGAAAATACGATTTAGTGCACAGTTGACCTGGGATCTTTGGTGAAGCATGTGAAAGCTGGAGCGCCGATCCGCCTTTCAGTAGCAACGATTTGAAACGCTTGTTTTGTCAACAGAAACAACCCTCATGAATTATTTGTGTCCCCAATTAAGCCATCAAAATAAGCCAAGCCACTGGCATTGTTCCGCGGGGCGTGATTCTTAACGTCCCTTTAAGGTGTTTTATTTAAAAGTCGTTAAAATGATGCATTCTGGGCTGTTTCGTTTCTGAAACCCAGCAGTCTGTCTGTCCTTCATTTTACACGTTCTTACTCTGTCGAGGTGAAATGTTTGGTGAAAACTATGTTAACCTGAAATACATTTGGATTTTCGTTTTTTAATATTTTGTTTCTCTTTGGTAGTTATAAATCTCCAATTCATCCCAGCAGCAAGCAGGAGTGTGTGGGTTGGGGGAGCGGGGTGGACGGGACACAGGGAAAAAATTCTCCACTTCCTTCGCCCACCACCTCCCTCGACCAACGTGAATAGACCCGTGTGGGTCCTAATGTGAGGTTGAGCCCCCGGGAAAACGATCCGCTCAGCTGGGCCGGGCAGGACTTGCTTGTAACGCGGACGCAGCTCGTTGTGAAGCACAGCAGCGCAGCCCCGTCCCTCCAGCTTCTCTATGGGGCCAAGCGTTGAGCTAGTGCAGAGCGGCCTCGCCCTGTCACTGCTGTGAGCCCTGCCTGAGGCCCAGGGACGTTAGGCGCCCGAATCGAGAACCCCCCTGCTTTCCCAGAGAGATTCTGGGTAACGTCAATGAGGCCCCTCCCCCTATTCCCGAGAGGTTTCTGGGTAATATCAATGAGGCCCCTTGCCCTGTTCCCCAAGAGGACTCTGGGTAATGTCAATGAGGCCCCTTGCCCTGTTCCCCAAGAGGACTCTGGGTAATGTCAATGAGGCCCCTTGCCCTGTTCCCCAATAGGATTCTGGGTAATGTCAGTGAGGCCCCTTGCCCTGTTCCCCAAGAGGATTCTGGGTAATGTCAATGAGGCACCTCCCCCTTCTCAGAGAGGATTCTGGGTAATATAATCCCTTTCTCTCAGCACTGTGGGTAAGGAGGCTACTGTGAACTGTAGGCTGCTGGGTTGGGGAAGCTAGTGGACTACACCTCCCAGCATGCCCTGTGGCTAGAAAGCAGGGAGGGCAAAGGTGGCTGAGGGCAGCAATGGCCGTTGGGAGTTGTAGTCCTTGCCGGTCACGCCACTGCGGAGACTACAACTCCCATGAGGCTCTGCGACGGACAAGATGGCGATCTGGGAACCGCACTACAAGTCCCATGCGGCCTTGCGGCGTACAAGATGGCGTTTTGCGAGCCGCACTACAACTCCCATGATCCCTTGGGAGAGAAGCGGCACCCGGCAAGATGGCGACCTAAGGGCGCACAGTAGCCTGGAAGCCGGGCACTGCAACTCCCATGAGGCCATACGCCGCCTTGCTCGATGCACCGGACCACATGGCGGAGAAGGGCTGGAGGGGGGCTCGCTCGGGCTGCCGGGAGTCGTAGTCCGAGCCCTCCCGCCCCGCGCCCTCAGTGCTAACGGGCCTGCCCTGACGGAAAGGACTACAACTCCCATGAGCCCACGCGAAGGCGACCCGGACAACATGGCGGGAGGGCGCCGCGCTTCCCGCAGGGCCTGCCGGGACTTTTAGTCCCGGCCCCTCCCGCCCGTCCATGGGTTCTAACGGGCGCACCCCGAGGGAGCAAACTACAACTCCCGACGTGCCCCGCGGCCGGGCGGGGGAGGGGCTGGCAGGGAGGCGGAGAAGGAGAAGAAAGCTACAACATGGCGGCCACGGCCGCCCCAAAGCGCTGGGCGCTGTGAGGGGGGGCGGGGAGGAGCCCAGGAGCCAGCCCTCGGTTAGGGGAGGGGGGCTCCCGCCCCCCCTCGCCCTGACCCCGAAGTGGGGCCCACCGCGATGGGGGTCCAGGGCTTCCAGGAGTTCGTGGAGAAGCGCTGCCCGGGCGCCGTGGTACCCGTCGACCTGCTCAAGCTGGCCCGGGCGGCGGGGGTCCGCGGGGGGCCCCCCTACTGCGGCCTGGCCGGCTACCTCCAGCCGCTGCCCGGGCCCTACCCCCAGCCTCTCACGGCCCACTCCCAGCATGCTCCGGGGTTAGCGTCGGTAGCTCATTCCCAGCATGCTCCGGGGTTGGCGACGGTGGCGGCCCACTCCCAGCATGCTCCGGGGCTGGCGACAGTGGCGGCCCACTCCCAGCATGCTCCGGGGCTGGCGACGGTGGCGGCCCACTCCCAGCATGCTCCGGGGCTGGCGGCCCACTCCCAGCATGCTCCGGGGCTGGCGACGGTGGCGGCTCACTCCCAGCATGCTCCGGGGCTGACATCGGCCTGCCCGGCCCGGCTGCTGGTGGACGCGGATTCGGCCCTGCAGCGGCTGTATGGCGGCTACCAGACGGACTGGGTGTGCGGCGGCCAGTGGAACGCCATGGTGGGCTACCTGGCGGCCCTGTCCCAGGCCTGCCTCTATCAGGGCGGGCTGGAGCTGGCGGTCATCTTCAACGGCGGGCTGGGCAAGGAGCGGCTGCCCGAGTGGGGCCGCAAGGCCCAGGCCGAGCGGCAGACGGCCCAGCTCATCGCCGGCCACGTGGGCAACAAGGGCACGCCGCCCCCCCGCGCCTGGTTCCTGCCCCCCGCCTGCCTGGGGCACTGCGTCCGCCTGGCCATGATCCGCTTCCGGGTCAAGGTAGGAGAGGGCGGCTGCGCGCCTGCCCCCCATGTCCGTTCACCCCACGCCTCCCCCTGGCGCCCTATGACTGTGCCTACCTGAGTCTGCCCTCTGCCCTTCCACCTATGACCCCTTCCACCTGCATGAGCCCCGCTTCCTGCGGTCTGAGCTGTGACCGTAACCCCTTCTGCCTCCTTCCCCTGCACTCCATCGTTGTCTTTCGTCTCCTCTCCCGACCAGCTGGGCTGCCTGGCTCTGTGATTGTTCCCCAGAGGTGGCTGCATCCCAGCACCCGGCAAGCCCTTCCTATGTGGCGTTGTGTTCGGCTGTTCCCCAGCTGCCCCTGCACCTCAGCGTTGGGCGAGCCCTCACTGTGGCGTTATATGCGGCTGTTCCCCAGCTGCCCCGCCCCAGAGGTGGTTGCATCTCAGCGCTGGGAGACTCATATTCATTGCGTCTGTTGGATCTCTCTCTCCATCATCAACAGTGGTTGTCTTTTGACCTTTAATGTGGGGTCCTGGTACCCGAGTGCTGGATAGGAAGGGTACTTACGGGGCTAGCTGCATCGTCCGCCCTTGAGCTGTAGGTGCCAGGGGAACGCTCTGTGCCAGGCAAAGTGGAGAAATAGGACAGGGGGGTCATGGGGGAGAAGCAGCTGAACGGGAGCTTCTGGTGCGACACTGGGGCCGAAAGGGCTAAGGCCATCCTGGGATGTATAGACCGGGGAATCTCGAGTGGGAGCAGAGAGGTGATTTCACCCTGGATTCGGCCCTGGTGCGTCCGCTGTTGGGATCCCGCGTCCACTTCTGGTGTCTGGAATTCAAGGAGGCTGTTGATCTGTTGAAGAGGGTCCGGAGAAGAGCCAGGAGACCGATGTAAAGGGTTAGAAAACTGGCCTGCGAGAGACGCCAGGAGAGCGATCTATTGAGCTCCACAAGGGGAAGGGGAAGGGTGACGTGATCCCAGTCTCTAAACGCCTCCGGAGGGACCAAACGTTTACTGACGGGCTCGCCAGTCCAGCAGTGGAAGCTCGAACACAAGCTAGTGGCTGGAAGTTGAAGCTAAACAAATCCAGCCTGGAAATCAGGTGTAGATTTTGAACAGGGAGGGGCCCATTTCCCGAGGGACGTGTGGATTCTCCATTGAACTCAAGGACGTCCTGTGGCCTGTGTTTAAACAGGCGTCTCTGGGAGGCATGAGACGCCCAGCGCCCCAGAGCAGCGCCCGCGTGTTGGCAGTGTGGGGCTGGGCAACCCAGCTTTAATTAAAGGGAGGGAAGGAGCAGCCAGCCGGAGGGTTGTGGAATCGTGCCAGGGTTGCGATCAAAGGGAGGTGGGGTGTGGTGGGGGACAATCAAGGGACGGCAACGCTTCAAGGACAGGCAGCCGGAGCAGTTCTGGGTGGAGCTGCTTGTCCCATGCCCGAGGATAGTTCTGCCTCCGGATAAGGGCTGTGATCCACTCCCATGCTTCAGGGCTTCGCCAGCTCAGGTCAGGAAGGAAGGTTCCATCTCTCCCCAATGCAGAACTGTTGTTTCTCTGCCCTCCTCAGAAGCATCAGGGACTGGCTGCAGCTAGAGGCGTCGTGGGCCGGCAAGCCAGAGCCCTCTGTCTAGCCCCCTGGTCGCCCAATGTGGGGTTGGCCTGATTAACTCTGCCTCTGCCCTGGCTGATGGCTGGTACTGAGTCCCCGGGCCCTCGGGCAGAACCACGGGTTGCGCTGATGGGGAGAGAGAAACCCAGCAAAGAGCTGCCGGCTTCCTCCGAGCCCAGAGATGGCGCCTGCCAATTGCACCCCCCAGCGCGCTGTGTTCTCTCCTTCCTTCCTCTGCGGGGGGCTCTGTCCCCCACTCCTCCCCCCTATACAGGGCCCCCCGTTCCCTCTCTACAGCAGGGGGCCCTGCGGGTGCCCCATTCCCTCCTCCCTCTATACCAGGGCCCTCCATTTCTCCCTCCCCTATACCTGGGTCCCCCATTCCCCCCTCTGCGGCGGGGGGCTCCGTGCGGGCCCCATTCCTTCCCTTGTCTCACCACAGTCTTCTCCCACCTGCAGGTCTTCCAGAGCCTGGAGGACCATCACCTGGAGGTGGTGTCCTTCTTCCGGGAGCGTGGCTTCCACGGGCTGCTGGCCCACGACGCGGAGTTCGCCCTGGCCAGCCTGCCCTGCTACTTCAGCGCCCACGCCCTGAAGCTGAGCTGGAACGGCAAGAGCCTCACCACCAATCAGTTCCTCATGCACCAGGTGGCCAAGCAGCTGGGCCTGACGGTCTCCAGCTTCCCCGTCTTCGCTGCCCTGCTGGGTAGGAACAGCTGGGGGGGAATGGGGCTCAGCCCCTCTAGCTGGGGGCACGGATACGCAGGTCCCTCTGGGAGGGGGAGTCTGGGCCTGGGATCGAGGGGTCCGTGGCACTGGGTAAGCTGCGCCCTGGTCCTCCCGGCTGGGGGAGCTGCTCCCCACCCCACCGCCGTAGAGAGATGGTGGCATGACAGACAGGGCAGCCGCGGCGGTGGTGGCTCTAGCCGGGTCTCTGTGGCTGTGCGAGAGGTGCTCTGGGGTTGGGGAGCACACGAGGGGCTGGGGGACCGCTCTGGGCAGGGTCTCTGTGCTCTTTGGGGGACACCTGGTGGGGTGGGGGTTTGGGGACCTCTCTAGGCAGCATTTCTATGGGAAGTACCACACGGAGGAGTGTTGGGGATCACTCTAGGGAGGAACTCTATGGTCAGGGAACCCTGTACAGGGGACTGGAGACCACCCTCTAGGCAAGCACTCTATGGTCAGGGAGCACATGGGGGGGGGATTGGGAACTACTGTCTAGGCAAGGCCTTTGCTGACCAGTCTAGCCAGGAACTCTATGGTTAAAACACATTGGGGAGGAGGGGCTAGTCTCTGGTCAGAGTCCCTATGGTCAGGGAGGACATGGGCTGGAGACCACTCTAGTCAGGGTCTCTATGATCAGAGAGGACATGAGGGGCTGGGGACCACTCTAGGTAGGGTCTCTATGGTCAGGGAGGACATGAGGGGCTGGGGACCACTCTAGGTAGGGTCTCTATGGTCAGGGAGGACATGAGGAGCTGGGGATCACTCTAGGCAGGGTCTCTATGGTCAGGGAGGACATGGGCTGGGGATCACTCTAGGTAGGGTCTCTATGATCAGAGAGGACATGAGGGGCTGGGGACCACTCTAGGTAGGGTCTCTATGGTCAGGGAGGACATGAGGGGCTGGGGACCACTCTAGGTAGGGTCTCTATGGTCAGGGAATGGACTGGGGGACAGAGCCGGCTCCAGGCACCAGGCAACCAAGCTGGTGCTTGGGGCGGCACCTGGAGGGGGGCGGCGCGGCGCTTGGGCCCCCGGGGAGAGCGGGGCCACAGCCGGGCTCGCCGCCCTCCCCCCGGCGCTCTGGCCGCCCTCCCCCCCCCCCCGCGCCCTCCCCCCAGCTGCCGGGGGGAGAGCCGAGCCCCAGCCGGGGCTCGCCGCCCTCTCGCCGCCCTGCCCCCGGCACTCTGGCCGCCGGGGGGAGAGCCGAGCCCCCGCCGGGGCTCGCCGCCCTGCCCCCTGCGCTCTGGCCGCCGGGGGGAGAGCCGAGCCCCAGCCGGGGCTCGCCGCCCTGCCCCCGGCGCTCTGGCCGCCGGGGGAGGAGAGCCCCCTGCCCCCTGCGCTCTGGCCGCCGGGGGGAGAGCCGAGCCCCAGCCGGGGCTCGCCGCCCTCTCGCCGCCCTGCCCCCGGCGCTCTGGCCGCCGGGGGAGGAGAGCCCCCTGCGCTCTGGCCGCCGGGGGGAGAGCCGAGCCCCAGCCGGGGCTCGCCGCCCTCTCGCCGCCCTGCCCCCGGCGCTCTGGCCGCCGGGGGAGGAGAGCCGAGCCCCCGCCGGGGCTCGCCGCCCTCCTCCCAGGGCTCCGGCCGCCCTCCCCTCCGGCGCCCTCCCCCCGGCTTCGCCCCCCCCCCCCCCCCGCGGAGCCGGCCCTGCTGGGGGGGGGGGGGGGGGTGTTGGAATTGCATGAAGAAAGGGGATCACTCAAAGGGGATCCGGAGAGAAAGAGGGGTGCATTTATGCAAATAACAGCGCCTAGTAATCAAATATTCAAATCAGGGCTGCCTCATTTGCATAACATCTGTTTTCTGGCCCTCTGGCCTGAATCCTCCAATCAGAAGACTCCGTGACCGCCCCCCCCTTTCCTCTTTGGGAGCGGGGTGTGGGCACCGAATCCCTTTGGGGCGCAGTAACCGGGGACCGTGTTATTCCCGCCCCCCCCAGGTAACCACATCCTCCCGGACGAGGACCTGGCTGCTTTCCACTGGAGCCTGCTGGGGCCAGACCACCCGCTGGCATCGCTCAAGGTAGACTCTCAAGTCCCCTGGCACCGCCCGCAGCAGCCTGGTAGGGCTGGGACGGGATTGGCCTTGCAGATAGGCATTGTGGGTCGGAGCAGAGGGGACGGAGAGCCAGGATCCCTGGCCCTAGGAGGAGAGTGGGGTCTCGTGGTTAGAACAGGGGAGGCTGGGGACTCTCCGGGCGGGCGTCTGCGGTCGGGGAGCCCCCGGGGGGCTGGGGACTCTCCGGGCGGGCGTCTGCGGTCGGGGAGCCCCCGGGGGGCTGGGGACTCTCCGGGCGGGCGTCTGCGGTCGGGGAGCCCCCGGGGGGCTGGGGACTCTCCGGGCGGGCGTCTGCGGTCGGGGAGCCCCCGGGGGGCTGGGGACTCTCCGGGCGGGCGTCTGCGGTCGGGGAGCCCCCGGGGGGCTGGGGACTCTCCGGGCGGGCGTCTGCGGTCGGGGAGCCCCCGGGGGGCTGGGGACTCTCCGGGCGGGCGTCTGCGGTCGGGGAGCCCCCGGGGGGCTGGGGACTCTCCGGGCGGGCGTCTGCGGTCGGGGAGCCCCCGGGGGGCTGGGGACTCTCCGGGCGGGCGTCTGTGGTCGGGGAGCCCCCGGGGGGCTGGGGACTCTCTGGGCAGGCTCTCTGGTCGGGGAGCCCCTGGGGGGCTGGGGACTCTCCGGGCGGGCGTCTGCGGTCGGGGAGCCCCCGGGGGGCTGGGGACTCTCCGGGCGGGCGTCTGCGGTCGGGGAGCCCCCGGGGGGCTGGGGACTCTCCGGGCGGGCGTCTGCGGTCGGGGAGCCCCCGGGGGGCTGGGGACTCTCTGGGCGGGCGTCTGTGGTCGGGGAGCCCCCGGGGGGCTGGGGACTCTCCGGGCAGGCTCTCTGGTCGGGGATCGCATGGGGGGTGATGGAGGGTGGGGCTTCCAGCCTGGCTGCCTGTGGGGTGCCAGATGCTGAGCACTGTCCGTGTCTCCCCCCCCCCGTGCCCAGGTCCGAGCCCACCAGCTGGTGCTGCCCCCCTGCGACGTGGTGATCAAGGCGGTCTCGGAGTACGTCAGCGCCATCAAAGACCCCTGCGACCTGGATGCCGTGGGGAGAGACGTCTTCAAACACTCTCAGGTGAGCGGGGAGGGGCCTGGCTTGCTGACCGGAGCTGCTGATCCGGTCCCCTGGCGTGCCATGAGACCCCCTCTGGCCGAGATTGGGGGGTGCCCAGCGCTCCGAGAGATCCCCCTGACTGAGATCCGGGGCCCGCCGCGTGCCGTGAGACCCCCTCCAGCTGAGATCGGGGGCCCCAGCGTGCCGTGAGACCCCCTCCGGCTGAGACTGGGGGCCCCAGCGTGCCGTGAGACCCCCTCCGGCTGAAATCAGGGGGCCCCAGGCGCGCTGGCTTTTGCCCCATCTCTTTGGGGGTCCGACTCCCAAGCCCCGTTGGGCTGACACTGCAGTCCTGTGTCGCTCTGTAGCGTCAGACAGAGCACAGCAGCTCCTGCTTTGAGAGGTGGGTTCGATGGCCGGGGTGGGGCCGCTTTTAGGCCCCGGATCCCCAGCCAGTCTCCTGTCCGCTTTGCTCCCCCAGTCCAGGACAGAGGATAAGATTGAGCGTTTCAAGAAAGCCGTGAACTATTATTCGGTGACTGCCAAGATGCCCCCAGCTCCTGTGGGCCTGTCCTCGTTTGTACGTGAGTATCTGACGGGGCTGCTTCCCACAGCGCCCCCTGCTGGAAGAGGCCGGGGCTGGAGCAGCCAGGAGCTCCCCCCACAGCCAGCGCCCCTCCCCCTTCCCACAGTGCCCCCTGCTGGGCGAGGCCAGGACTGGAGCAGCCGGGAGCTCCCCCCAGAGCCAGCGCTTCTCCCCCTCCCCACAGCCCCCCCCCCCACCGCTCTAACCCAGTAGACCCCACACCCCTCCCAGAGCCAGGCAGAGAACCCAGGAGTCCTGGCTCCCAGCCCCCCCTGCTCTAACCACTAGACCCCACTCCCCTCCCAGAGCCAGGCAGAGAACCCAGGAGTCCTGGCGCCCAGCCCCCCATGCTCTAACCACTAGACCCCACTCCCCTCCCAGAGCCGGGGAGAACCCAGGAGTTCTGGCCACCCCCTGCTCTAACCACTAGACCCCACTCCCCTCCCAGAGCCGGGGAGAACCCAGGAGTTCTGGCCACCCCCTGCTAACCATTAAGCCCCGCTCCCCTCCGCTTGCCGAGCCCCCGCTCTGTGTCTCAGTGCCAGGCTATGGATCCAACCACTTCGGAGGAGCAGCCCCTGCGCAGCGCAGCCCGGTGGGATCCCTCCCCACGGGGAAGCCTATGGTATGTTCCAATCCGGGGTGCGGAATGGGATTGGGGTCTCTGGAGTCAGTGGGTTGGAGTGGGGGTGGGGAAGACTGACAGCCAGGACTCCTGGGTTCTCTCCACGGCTCTGGAAGGGGAGTGGAGTCTAGTGATTAGAGCTGCAGGGGCTGGGAGCCAGGACTCCTGGGTTCTCTCCCCAGCTCTGGGAGGGGAGTGGGGGCTGGTGGTTAGAGCGGGGGACGCTGGGAGCCAGGACTCCTGGGTTCTCTGCCCAGTTCAGGGAAGGGAGGGGGGGTCTAGGGATTAGAGCGAGGGGGGAGGGGGTTGGAGCCAGGACTCCTGGGTTCTCCTGGCTGTCAGGGGAGGTGGGGTCTGCTGCTCTTTGCTCACCTCTCTCTCTGCCTCCCTCCCCAGTTCTCACCCCACCTGGGGCCAAAGATGCAGTACCAGCCGCCAGCCCCGCCCTCCTCCTCGGCCGCCTCCTTCCCGCCGGGCCCCAGCGCCAGCCTCCTCTTCTCCCCCCACCTGCTTGGAGACGTGCCCCCCTTTCACGAGGACCCCGTCCTGAAGGGCGGCGACTTCAACAGCTGGCCCGGCACCTACAACGCCCAGTTCCCCCACCACCACCGGGGCCCCAAGCCCTCCCCTTCCTCTGGGCCGGCCTCCTCCCCCTCCTCCTCCTCCGACGGCGAAGAGCACAACGGGGGCAGTGCCAAGTGAGTGCGGGCTAGTGGTTAGAGCAGGGGGGCAGGAGCCAGGTCCCCTGGGTTCTCTCTCTGGCTCTGGGAGGGGAGTGGGGGCTGGTGGTTAGAGCAGGGGGGCTGGGAGCCAGGACTCCTGGGTTCTCTCCCCAGCTCTGGGAGGGGAGTGGGGGCTAGTGGTTAGAGCAGGGGGGCTGGGAGCCAGGACTCCTGGGTTCTCTCTCTGGCTCTGGGAGGGGAGTGGGGGCTGGTGGTTAGAGCAGGGGGGGCTGGGAGCCAGGACTCCTGGGTTCTCTCCCTGGCTCTGGGAGGGGAGTGCGTCATCACCTCCCCCATGTCTCCTCTCCAGCCACGTCTCCGAAGTGCTGCAGCCGAAGTCTGGCTGGGAGGGGCCCGGTGCTGAGAAGCTGAGACAGGGCTGGGGGCAGGCCGGGGGCTCCGGCGACACCGACGGGCCCCTGGCTGGGCCCGAGCCCTCCATCCCCTCGCTGCTTTCCATGGCCACCCGCAACCACATGGACATAACCACCCCCCCGCTGCCCCCCGTCGCCCCCGAGGTCCTGCGGGTGGCTGAGCACCGGCACCGACGCGGCCTCATGTACCCCTCCATCTACCATGTTCTTACCAAGGTGAGCCCGGCTCCAGTCCTGGCTCTGGGAGGGGAGTGGGGGCTAGTGGTTAGAGCAGGGGGGGCTGGGAGCCAGGACTCCTGGGTTCTCTCCCTGGCTCTGGAAGGAGAGTGGGGGCTGGTGGTTAGAGCTGGGGGGCTGGGCACCAGGACTCCTGGGTTCTCTCCCCGGCTCTGGGAGGGGAGGGGTCTGGTGGGTTAGAGTGGGGGGAGCCAGGACTCCTGGGTTCTCAGTTCCTCTCCTGACATTCCGGCGCAGGGCGAGATCAAGCTCCCCGTGTGCATCGAGGACGAGTGTAACACTGAGTTGCCTCCAGCCGCTGTCCTCTTCCGCGGCGCCCGCCAGCATGTCTACGGGGTGCTGTTCGGCGTGGCCGAGAACCAGCGCCGGGTGGAGCGCCTGGCCATCCGCCGCCGCATCCCCACGGAAGGTACGGACCCCCGTGGTGGGGGCTGGGAGACTCCGGACACCTGAGTTCTGTCCCTAGCTCTGGGAAGGGAGTGGTGTTTGGGGGTATGAGGAGCCAGGACTCCTGGGTTCTCTCCCCGCTCTGGGAGGGGAGTGGGGGCTGGTGGTCGGGCCGGGGGCTGGGAGCCAGGACTCCTGGGTTCTCTCCCCGCTCTGGGAGCGGAGTGGGGGCTGGTGGTTAGAGCTGGGGGGGGCTGGGAGCCAGGACTCCTGGGTTCTCTCCCCGCTCTGGGAGGGGAGTGGGGGCTGGTGGTCGGGCGGGGGGCTGGGAGCCAGGACTCCTGGGTTCTCTCTGACCCCTTCCCCTCTCATTGCCCCGCAGTGCCCCCTGTGATCATCAAGGAGTGGGCGGCCTACAAGGGGAAGTCCCCGCAGACGCCGGAGCTGGTCTCGGCCCTGGCCTTCCGCGAGTGGACCTGCCCCAACCTGCGGAAGCTGTGGCTGGGGAAGGCGGTGGAGGACAAGAACCGGCGCATGAGGGCCTTCCTGGCCTGCCTGCGGGCCGACACGCCCGGCATGCTGAACCCGGCCAACGTGCCCACGCACCTGCTGCTGATGTGCTGTGTGCTGCGGTGAGCAGGGGCGACCAGCGACAGAACCAGGCCCCTGCTCTCACCACTAGACCCCACTCTCCTCCCAGAGCCGGGGAGAGAACCCAGGCATCCTGGCTCCCAGCCCCCCCACCTCCCCCCGCTCTCACCACTAGACCCCACTCCCCTCCCAGAGCCGGGGAGAGAACCCAGGCGTCCTGGCTCCCAGCCCCCACTCCCCTCCGCGAGCCGCTCCATGTGGGAATGCCGGGCCTGGCCAGGTTCACTCTCTGTTCTGTTTTCAGTTACATGATGCAGTGGCCCGGAGGGAGGACCCTTCATAGGCATGAGCTGGACGTGTTCCTGGCTCAGGCGGTTTCCTCTCAGCTCTACGAGCCGGATCAGCTGCAGGAGCTGAAGGTAGGGGGCTGCCGCCACGTTTCCCGGGGGGAAAGCTGCCGTGTCCCCCCGCTTCTCCAGCCTGGGGTGCCTCGCACCCTGCTTCGCTGCTGCCCGGCCCACGCAGCCACCCGCCTCGGCGTCACTGCCTGCTCTGGCTGGCCACTCACCAGCTACTCCCAGCCCTTGCCCAGGGGTGCGGCTCGTCCTGCCCCGTCTCTCCCGGCTCCCCAATGGAAACCGGCCTGCCCAGACCCCGTTCGCTCCGGCGGAGGTTCCCAAACACGCCGGGGTAGAGAAAACCATCCAAGAAGTTCATTAACCCCAGGCAGAAAGATTTGAAGTGATGACTGGTGGTGAGGCGTGAAAGTCGCGCTGGGTCCCAAAGAAAATCAAACAAGAGAAGACCCAGACCGGTACCTAACGTAACGAGCCAGGTGAACTTAAAAGCAAAAAGGGTTTTCTCCCTATAAGGACCTACTGGGTCGATCTTTCCACCAGGACCCCGGCCCAGTTCAGTAATGCTTCATTTGTCTTTCAAACGGGGCTGCTGCCCTGAGTAGAGATGAGGGGAGAATACGATTTGGGCTCCTCTGTTTCCATTCGTATTCCCCTCTCCCTCCCTTGAGGATTATCTCCAGCTTGGGTGCAGGAAACCCCAGCTGTGTCTTTGCCAATGTGTAAAGTTCTTGTTCGCACCCTTCTTCCCGCCAAAGACTGGCCGCTTACCCAGGTGATAGTCTGCTTTATTATGCTGTCACCTGGCCAGGCCGTCAGTGTGTCCCTTGTCTCTGAGGAACTGGTTTGTGCCTGCATGTCACAGCGATGTTACACAGTGGAATCTCATAACTTTCCATACAACGTTGATACACACATTTTACTGGAACAATAATGTTCAGCAGATTATGAGTTTTCAGGTGATACCTCACAAGGCACATTTTGTACACAATTTATCCTAGTCTGTAAAAGCAGTGAACATGGGGTACAGTTAGTGACAGCCAGCACTGGAGCTGTTTGGGAGAAAGGTGAATGGGAGCGGGGTGCAGTGACTAGTATGGGGGGCTAGCAGCCAGGACTCCTGGGTTCTCTTCCCAGCTCTCACTGGAGAATGTGCTGGAGTTATTCCTTTACTAGATTAAAAACTGCCAATCTGCTCTGTTCCCCAGATGCCCACATCTCAACGCCGGGTGAGCCTCCCCATGCAGTGTTATGTGTGGCTGTTCCCCAGCTGCCCTGCCCCAGAGGTGGCTGCACTCCTCCCCATGTTAACGTGATGGGAATGGTTCCCTTGCAGATCGAGAAGCTGGATGCCCGGGGCGTACAGCTGGCAGCCCTCTTCATGAGTGGAGTAGATACGGCTCTGTTTGCCAACGACGCCTGCGGGCAGCCGGTGCCCTGGGAACACTGCTGCCCCTGGATCTACTTCGATGGCAAACTCTTCCAGAGCAAGCTCATCAAAGCCACCCGCGACAGGGCCCCCCTCATTGACCTGTGTGACGGGCAGGTATGGGGCAGGATGCCTGGGTTCTCTCCTTGCCTCTGGGATGGGGAGTGGGATCTAGTGGGTTAGAGCGGGGGCCTGGGAGCCAGGACTCCTGGGTTCTCTCCCCGGCTTTGGGAGGGGAGTGGGGTCTAGTGGTTAGAGCAGGGGGTGCTGGGAGCCAGGACGCCTGGGTTCTATCTGGGGGGAGAGTGCGGGAGGGGGTTTGAGAGGCTGCTCCTCTTGGTCTGGAAGTACCTGGATGTTCTGACATTGGGGCAGGCTGTGGGGGAGGGGCAGGGATGTGGGGGAGGAGGTCAGCTGGATTCAACTCCCCCCGCCCCCCACTTTCCTCCCCAGATGGAGCAGGCGGCCAAAGTGGAGAGGATGAGACAGAGCATCCTGGAGGGCGTGAACTTCAACCGCCAGGCCCCGCCCCCTCTGCTCCCGCCCCCTCCCTTTGTGCCTGCCATGGCCGCGCCCTTCTATTCGATGCCCCTCTACCCCCGCACCACGGGCTCTGTGCTGCCACCAACTCCTGGGAGGAGCAGAGGGTTCACAGGTGAGAGATCGTTGTGTCCCCTGAGCCGTGTCCCTGCCCTGTCCCGCGGGGCATTGGTGGCAGCAGTGGGATCCCCAGATGGCTGGATTGTATGCCCTCTTGAAGGCAGGGGTAGGGGAGGCCTCTTTTCTCCCCCCTCCAGTTGTAGATATGTGGAGTGTGGGGGGCTGGTGGGGTGCTCCAGAGCAGTGGGGCTGGGGGGCATCATCCTATTGAGATGCATCGGGGCAGATTCCCTCTGTAAGTGCTATTGGCTCAGGCTCTCTGCAGACTCAGGCAGAGGTCGGTAATGCCTAGGGCAGTTCACACCTCTCCCAGTGACTGGCTCAGAGTCTCTGCAGACTCAGGCAGACCCTGTTTCTGACCCAAAAGATGACATTCTGCTACTGTCTCATATCTCCTGGGGCCTGTACGTGACCCTAGTGTCACCTGTCACTCATCTCCCCCCCTCTGTCTCCGCTTCCCTAGGTCTCCACCCCATCCCGCCTCAGGGGGGCAAGCTGGAGATCGCCGGCATGGTTGTCGGCCAGTGGGCGGGCAGTAAGCCCTCGCGGGGGCGGGGCTCCTTTGGGATGCAGGTGGTGTCTGTCGGGGGGCCAGGGAAGGGGTAAGTACCGCAGCACTGCTGGGGGTGGGCTGGAGAGAGGCTTTGCTGGCTGCTGGGGGACCAGCATTCTCCCCTTGGGTCATCTCTGCGCCATGCGAGCCATCTGTGTGTGGCAGCTGTTCCCCAGCCGCCTCGCCCCGCCCCAGAGACAGCTGCATCTCAGCACCCGGCAAGCCATCCCTGTCCTCATGAATTATGCTTATATTATTTGTAATCATTAGAACTATTAATGGCCACTGTTTTTATCCTCGTTAACGTCACCCTGGTTATTAGGCCCATTACTTAATTACTCTTATTACGGGGGCATCAGTGTAACAACCCTGCTGCTAGCTAATCAGTATTATTTTCCGCCTTGCTCCACCCCAGACGCAGTCGAGACGGGTCTGGAAAACTCCCCAAAGGAAACAAGAAACTTAGCAAGCAGGTACGTGTTTCTGCCTTTCCCTCAGCCCCACTGGTCTGGATGCTCCCGCCAACCCTTCTCCATGCCCCCCACCCCCCTACAGCTGGGTTGCTGTCCCCGTGCAGCGTTATGTGTGGCTGTTCCCCAGCTGCCCCGCCCCAGAGGTGGCTGCATCTCAGCCACGGGCCTAGTGGGACGGGATTCCAGCGGGTGTCCGAATATGTTGCACTCCTGTTCTCCGCAGGGCTCGTTGGAGGGAGCAGCCAAAGCAGCAGAGTGGCAGAGCGGGCAGTCCCCGTCACAGGTGAACGGGGGCGAGGATTCGGGGGGCGGTCCCTGCCCCCCGGCCCCATCACAATGTGCCTTAGCCAGAGACGCTGAGCCCTGCGGTGACGAGGGCCAGGACTGCGGGCGGCTGGCCCAGGAGGTGGATCGCAGCCCCGATACCAAGCTGCCCCTCCCGGCTCTGCAGAAGGAAGAGTGACGGGGGGGGGGGGGACCTGATTCGGGGGCGGGGCCAGGAGTGTGAAAGCCTCAGGGTACCATGAGGACAGGGGGGTTGGAAAGGCAGCACCCCAGTGCATTGTGGGGGATCGTCCCCTAATTAAAGGGATGGTCTCCTACAGCGCCCCAGTGCATTGTGGGGGATCGTCCCCTAATTAAAGGGATGGTCTCCTACAGCGCCCTAGTGCATTGTGGGAGGATTTGTACCTGTTTTCCTACCCCCTGCCCCCTCCTGGCACTGACACCCACCCCGATCATGCTGATTGGCTCCACAACATGGCGTATTTTATTATTTTTTTTATTTTAATATTTGTGGGTGGGGAGTTGACGGTTTTTTATGGTTTTTAACATATTATATATATACCCCTCTCCCGGCTCTTGTAGCGGGGGGGCGGGAGAAATGCTATTAAGTAAAGGGGGAGCCGTTAAAAGGAAGCCAGCCAGGATGAATAAAAGCGAGTGGGGAGGGGTGATGTCGTGGCGCCCACTGCCCTGCAACGCTGGGCGCCCTCCACTCCCCGGCACCCACAGCGCCCCTTGCTGCTCTGGGTGGAGCCCCAAAACGTCCCGGGGGTGGGGAGGCGGATTTCCCTAATATTTGGCGGGTGCAGATGCCCCCAGCCCGTGTTCGTTTCGGGCGGCGTGGGGGCAAGTTCGGGGCAGAGGCGCGGATGGCTGAAATCCGCCCGTGCTTTGTACAGAGAGAAGAGAGAGATTATATTTACAGAGACAGATTCTATATAGAAACTACGTATCTCGGGGGGAGGAATTCCCGTGTCCCCAGCCACAGCTCCAGAGCCGTCCGCCTGTACCCAGGGGGGCAGGGGCAGTCGGGGGGGGTCCCTCCGAAACCAGACTTCCGCGGAGTCCCCCCTCCTGGCCGCGGTTCCCAGCTGGGCTGGCCAATGGAGGGTGGAGGAGGGGTTCAGGTTGGTGGGCAGGGATTTTGAGGCTGGGGGGCTGTTAGGGTTTCCGTCCCATGGGAGGGGAATGCGGGGACTTGGAGGCTGACTGGTCGGGGATGTATTTGGTGTGGGGGGAACCCCCTTAAAGTCCCATTCAAATCTGGTGGAAAGGTTTTGTATCCTAATTCCCCCCCCCCCCCCCCCGACTCTAACTTCAGGCCGGGGGGCTGGTGGTGAATTCCCATCCTGGCCCCCCGGACGGCTCCTCTCCTGACCAGTCCACGCCCCTGTCGGCACGGGAAGGCTTGAATTCCCCCAGATCCAGGCAGAGACATGGGGATTTGGGGAACAGGGAGGGGGCAGGAAACAGCCCAAATCTCGATAAACTTTATATATTATTTTCCCCCCGCCTCGGGGGTGGGGGGATGGGAGGAAATTTAACGCCCCCTTTTGCGATCGGGGGCACTGAACCCTTTTAACCCTGACTGATCCGCCAGCAAAGACTCCGGAAAACTCTCTCCGGACTCTGATTACTTGAGCTTTCGAACCGAGGCCAATTCCGAATCCAACGCTCGGAAGACGCCCGCCCGCCCGAGGCAGCTCGTCGGCAGGCGTCACCCTGTCGGTTTTTATTACTTTAACCATGTTTCAAAGTCAGGCTTCAGATCAGGCGTCTCTGAGTGTCTGGAGACAATCGGCCGTGTCTGCGAATCGCGAAGGAGTCAATCTGAAGCGTTTGGGGTTGGGAATCTTTAGGGACAGACGCCTGGAATTGCAATCACTTTTATTGCTGGAATAACCCCCCTTTTCGGGGGGGGGGGGGAGATATGATTTTAAGGACCCTCAGCATTTTACAGAGCTCATCCCAATTCAGTGCAGCCATTTTTCTCCTCTGAAATCCAGAAAACTAAACCTGAAATCACAGCCTCCCGAACTCCCTCCGGGGGGAAATTCTGAAACGCATCCACCAGTCGTTGGTGCTTCGGAAGATTTGTAGTTTTTGCCGTCCCCGAGATTTTAAACACGGAGTCGCTCTGGGGCGCGGAGAAGAGCCGTGGAAATGATTTGAGAGGCGTAAGTAGCCAGCTGTGTTCGGAAGGAGATCGAGAGGGGACTGGATTCTGCTGGAGAATCTTGGGCAGTCACGGTACTACAGGGCTCTTCTTTAGTCTGGTGGAGACAGGCTGACTGAAAAGCAAGAGGCAGGAGGCTGAAGCCAGACCAATACAAATTGAAAAGAAGGGACCAATTCTTACCCGTCAGGTGATTAACAGCTGGGACGAACTCCCAATTGAGGTGGCCCGTTCTCCAGCTCTTGGGGTCTTCCCGTCCAGGTGAGATTGTTTATGCCCCTCGCCAAGTGACATAAACTACGCTGAAAAGACACCGAGATAAGCATCCTGCCTGGCAGGGGTGTAGCGGTCTTGACTAGATCGGCGGAGAGTCACCTTTTAGATTTACACTGGAAATAAAACTAGCGCAAATCTCAACCTCGGATGGGGGATTTGAACTGATCCGAGTTGGGGCCGCTGGCTCAGTTGGCTTTGCAGAAGCCCCTTTCTCGGCACCATTCGGCGGAATCGCAGATTCCCCGCGCTGGAAATCGCTCGTCCCTTTTGGAAAACCGTGGCCAGTTTCCTCGCCCCTTCCGCATCTGCTTCGGGGGCTCAATTCCCACCCATGCTGCCTTTCCTGATGTCGTGAGGTGCCCCGCAAACCCGACTGGAGGTAAGAAGATCCCTTTCTTTCACCGTTGGCATTCAAGAAGCCTCGATTGCCCCACCCAGCAAGGGACTTAGGTCCTCGAAGAACCGCTGAGGAGATGATTCGGGAATCCCGTTGTTGGAGGTTTTTAAGGACAGGTCGGACAAACCCCTGTCAGGGATGGTCTAGGTTTATTTGGTCCTGCCTCCGTGCCGGGAGCTGGACTGGACGACCTCTCAAGGTGCCTTCCGACCCGTGGAGTCGGGCACCTTTGAGGATCCGGGGCCTTGCTCGTGGCCTGGAAGACCCTGTGTTTCCGTGTCCAAGGCCAGAACTCGAGTCTTGCGTAGGGCAGGGCGTTCGGTTTCACTGGGCCCGAGGACGGTGGTTGGACTAAAAGAGACAGAGCGGTTGTGAGGGGCCGCAGGGAATCGATTTAGGTGAGACGTGCCCGGATGATGCCAGCAGGCTCGGGCTGCAGTGGAAGATGAAACTTCCCCATTGCCAATCTGTCGACGCTCAGCAGCTCCAAGCACCTCATCCAGGGTCCCGTCTCCAGCCGGGGCTGGTCCCAGCTGCTTCAGAGAAGGTGGAAAAGCCCCAGAAAAACCCATCAAAGCCCAGAGTCGTGTGTGGGAAATTGCTGTTGGCTGAAGCGTGCGTGTGGCTTGCTGCGGGCGGCGTGTCTGGCAGCCGAGGGCGATGGAAACCAGTGGACAAAGGCAGGAGGAGAGGTATTTCCGCCCAGGTTCAGCCCTGCGAGTGAGCGGTGGAGTCGGGAGGACACACCTCTCTCTCAGCCCTCAGGCTGGCTGCAGGACTGACTGGTGAAAGTCGCTGGCCTCGTGTGCTGGAGCTCGGCTCGGCCAGTCCTTCACATGAACCTGGAACATATTGGAGGCTTGGGGATTGTGCTGCTAAATTTCTCCATGGGTTTTTTTTCCTTATCTAGGTGAAACACTTTATGACTAGCATGGAGCCCATTTCCCCTGCTGGTGTCAATTGGGGATTCCCACAGCTGGGGGTCTGGCCCCATTGACCCAACGGAGCTGCAGCCCACTGACCCCAGCTGGGATCTGCCCCATTGACTCCAATGGAGCTACGGCCCATTGACCCCAGCTGGGATCTGCCCCATTGACTCCAATGGAGCTACGGCCCATTGACCCCAGCTGGGATCTGCCCCATTGACTCCAACGGAGCTACGGCCCATTGACCCAACGGACCTGCGGCCCATTGACCCAACGCAGCTACGGCCCATTGACCCCAGCTGGGATCTGCCCCATTGACTCCAATGGAGCTACGGCCCATTGACCCCAGCTGGGATCTGCCCCATTGACTCCAACGGAGCTACGGCCCATTGACCCAACGGACCTGCGGCCCATTGACCCAACGCAGCTACGGCCCATTGACCCCAGCTGGGGGTCTGGCCCCATTGACCCAACGGAGCTACGGCCCATTGACCCCAGCTGGGATCTGCCCCATTGACCCAATGGAGCTACGGCCCATTGACCCCAGCTGGGGGTCTGGCCCCATTGACCCAATGGAGCTGCGGCCCATTGACGCCTGCTGCGGGTCTGGCCCCATTGACTCCATGGAGCTATGGCTGATGGACCCCAGTGGGGGTCTGGCCCCGCTGACTGCAGCAAAGTTATACCCATGTGCCCCAGGTGGGGATCTGGCCCATTACAGCTCTTTGTGGATTGAATCCGGGCAGCTGAAATCGCGCTGCCAGCGAGGAGCCTTTTCGCTGGGGTTGGACCCTTGGCATCAGCATCTGAATTCACCCTTCCGCTCCCGGATTACTGCTTTCCACTTCGATCTGCGGACGACGCACACACTGAAGTGGGGTTTTCAGGTTCGTTTTCTTGCTGACTCAAAGCTTTAAAAGAGAACAAAAAACGCAAAGAACTTCGAACCAACCCACCTGCAGTTCTCTTGACTTTTAAGCCAGCCAGCCTGCCCTGGGCCAGGTGTGGCTACTGACTTCCTACCTTTGTCCACTAAATCAACTGGCTGATGCTGTAAGCTAGCCACTCGGACATTATTCTCCCCCTCCTCCTCGTCTTTTGGTTTTTAAACGGTGTGTGTGTGAATCGTATTAACTCACACGTGGATTTCTCAGTCTTCTCTTTGTGTCCCCCGTTGTGTGTCAGAAACCGGCCCCCGACCACGTTTTCTTGAATTTTCATTCGACCTCCACCAAGGAGAGAGAATTTTCTCGCAAATGAGACAAAACCCGTCCTCGGGAATTGTTTGTGGCCAGCCTGGGGAAATTGCTCAGACCACGGGCTGTAACTGTGGCCGGCCAGCCTGGAGGCGAATATAAAGTCTGACAGCACAGCTCCGGCCCCAGCGTCCGAGAATCTGCGCTCAGATTAGCTGGCCTTTAAAATCTCACCACTCCCCCAGCCGCACGTGAGAAGCAACTGGGCAATGAGCAGTCCTGGTGTTTCAGTTTAATCTAGTTAGCGGAATTCAGTAGAGCCAGGTCTGGGCACTAGCTGTCTCCCGACCTGTATTTCTGCTAAGTAGGCCTGGACCCCTTTCTGTTCCCCTGGCCTCCCTGCTTCATGGCGTCTTTCTCCTGTTAATTTCCTTTGCTGCTGATTTAATTTAACTTTTTAAAATCAGACCCCATTGAAAATCCTTTGGGTTTATACTGCTATTTATGGTTAAGGATTTTTTAAAATAATTTTTGTTGATGTTAAGAACTTTCCCTCCTCCAATTTTGAAATTAAAATTATTTCTATCTATCCATCCCCATAAACCATATCTATCTATCTATCTAGCCCCATCCACCTCCTCTATCTATCTATCTACCTATCACCTCACCTGGGGCATACACCTTTTTGATGATAGTCATTGCACTTCTATGTTAGATGCTTTTCTGGATAGAAACTAATGACTAGTGAGATTTTTTTGAAGCAAACCTCAAAAGTCTCAATCGTATTTTTTTTTTGGTTCTTAAATTGTAAACCAGCTGACTTTCCTTTCCCCACTTTGCGCCCCCCCTCCCCAATCCTTCAAATAATTCTGAAGCTTCCGGTTTTTGTAACCGTATCTATGTATACATATATTTTCTTTCCCCAACTTTTAAAATGCTTTTAGCATAAGAACCTAGGTTTTGGGGTTTTTTTTGTTTTGTTTAAACCTCAAAGTATCTTTCACTGAAATGAGCAGTCGGGTTATTTTCTTCCTTGCGATCTTGTCAATTTACAGTTGTGTGTGATATTTACGAGGGGAAAGAAATCCAAGTAAGAAATGTCACGGGTTTTGTTGTTATTAATTTTATCATTTAAATCCCCCCACCCCTCCTTTTTTTTTTTTTAAAGCTACTGACACGTGTTTATTAGTGGACGGATAAATGTTACCTCTATTTCCCTTGCCCCTCAGCCCTATGACTATAAAAACCCCTGTTGTCCCGCTAGCCCCAGATCCCACAACTTGCTCCCTAGTTTATCCATGTAAGTTGGGACGGGTCCCGCTTCGGGAGGGAAATTGGCAGTAGTGGGGACGCGGGGGAAGGCTGCGTGGCGGAGGCGAAGCCGGCAGGGGCGATGTGTTTTGCTTGGGTGGATCTGGTGGATCTGGACGCGTGGTACGGTCATCTGTGATCGAGGAGAGAGACTTACAGTACTTAATAAAAGTCTATTCTTTTAGTAAACCGCAGCTGAGCTGGATTGTTCTTCTGAGCGGCAGCTGAAGGTAGGGGGTTGGGAGCCAGGACTCCTGGGTTCTCTCCCCGGCTCTGGGAGGGGAGTGGGGTCTGGTGGGTTAGAGCGTGGGGGGGGGGCTGGGAGTCAGGACTCCTGGGTTCTCTCCCCGGCTCTGGGAGGGGAGTGGGGGCTGGTGGATCAGAGCAGGGGCGCTGGGAGCCAGGACTCCTGGGTTCTCTCCCCGGCTCTGGGAGGGGAGTGGGGGGCTGGTGGGTTAGAGCGGGGGGGGGGGGGCTGGGAGCCAGGACTCCTAGGTTCTCGCGGCTCTGGGAGGGGAGTGAGGGCTGGTGGTTAGAGCGGGGGGGGGGGGGCTGGGAGCCAGGACTCCTGGGTTCTCTCCCCGGCTCTGGGAGGGGAGTGGGGGCTGGTGGGTTAGAGCGGGGGGGGGGGGGGCTGGGAGCCAGGACTCCTAGGTTCTCGCGGCTCTGGGAGGGGAGTGAGGGCTGGTGGTTAGAGCGGGGGGGGGGGGGGGGGCTGGGAGCCAGGACTCCTGGGTTCTCTCCCCGGCTCTGGGAGGGGAGTGGGGTCTGGTGGGTTAGAGCGTGGGGGGGGGGCTGGGAGTCAGGACTCCTGGGTTCTCTCCCCGGCTCTGGGAGGGGAGTGGGGGCTGGTGGATCAGAGCAGGGGCGCTGGGAGCCAGGACTCCTGGGTTCTCTCCCCGGCTCTGGGAGGGGAGTGGGGGGCTGGTGGGTTAGAGCGGGGGGGGGGGGGGCTGGGAGCCAGGACTCCTAGGTTCTCGCGGCTCTGGGAGGGGAGTGAGGGCTGGTGGTTAGAGCGGGGGGGGGGGGGGCTGGGAGCCAGGACTCCTGGGTTCTCTCCCCGGCTCTGGGAGGGGAGTGGGGGGCTGGTGGGTTAGAGCGGGGGGGGGGGGGCTGGGAGCCAGGACTCCTAGGTTCTCGCGGCTCTGGGAGGGGAGTGAGGGCTGGTGGTTAGAGCGGGGGGGGGGGGGGGGCTGGGAGCCAGGACTCCTGGGTTCTCTCCCCGGCTCTGGGAGGGGAGCGAGTGCTGGTGGTTAGAGGGGGGGGGGGGCTGGGAGCCTGGACTCCTGGGTTCTCGCGGCTCTGGGAGGGGAGCGAGTGCTGGTGGTTAGAGCGGGGGGGGGGCTGGGAGCCAGGACTCCTGGGTTCTCTCTATGGCTCTGGGAGGGGAGTGGGGTCTGGGCACCAGGAGGGAGTGCGGGGGTGACCCCGGGCAGTGACACAACAGTGGCCACACGCCACACCCAAGATGGCGACCAGGGCCCACACCCTATGGGGGACTGGTGCCACTCCCAAGATGGCGACGGCAGCTACTGGGCGTCGGGGCGCGCTGGGGGCCGGGTTGGACCGAGCCCTGAACGGGCTCGTGCCACTCCCAAGATGGCGTCTTCGTCCTGGTCCCTTCCCAACATGGCCGCTCAGCCGGGGACGTTGCCCTTTGCCACTTCCAAGATGGCGGCCTGGCTCCCCTGGCAGCCCCTCCCCACATGGCTCGGTGCGAAGGCCGCTCTCCGGCCGGCCCGCGTGTCCCGCGGCGGCGGGGCTGCCACTCCGAAGGTGGTCGCCGCTCCCTGGCCCGTGATCGATGCCACACTCAAGATGGCGGATGAGCCTGGCCGGGCCGACAGGGCTTCCGCACCCAGCCAGGCCACTCTCAAGATGGCCGCGTCGCCCGGCCGTGGCCTGGGCCGCTCCCAAGATGGCGCCGGGGCCCCTCCCCGTGTTTTGAATAAACTTTATTGGGAGGCCGGAGCTGGAGCAGGATCCTGGGGCCTGGCCAGGCCGAGTGGGACCGGACCGGGCCTGGAGAGACCCCCCCCGCTTGGGAGGGGGAGGGGAGCGGGAGGCGGGGACCCCCCCGTGGGCGGCGGGGAGACCCCCCCATTGGGAGGGGGAGGGGACCGGGAGTAGGGGAGACCCCCCCTCGGGAGGGGAGCGGGAGTAGGGGAGACCCCCCCCCGTGGGCGGCGGGAGGCGGGGACACCCCCCCCATTGGGGAGGGGAGCGGGAGGCGGGGAGACCCCCACTCGGGAGCGGGAGGGGAGCGGGAGGCGGGGAGACCCCCCCATTGGGAAGGGAGGGAGCGGGAGGCGGGGAGACCCCCACTCGGGAGGGGGAGGGGAGCGGGAGGCGGGGAGACCCCCCCATTGGGAAGGGAGGGAGCGGGAAGCGGGGAGACCCCCACTCGGGAGCGGGAGAGAGACCCCCGTCTCTAGGGCACAGGGAGGGGGTGCGGGGTGACCCCCGGGGGGTGCAGGGGGAGGGGAGACCCCCCCAGGGCTCAGGCTCGTTTGGGGGTCAGTGGCCCCAGGGCGGGGCACCCCGAGGGGGGTATTTGCTCTTTTGGGGTGTCGAGGGGAGCCCAGTTGACCCTTAGGGTTTCTTTTGGGGGGTTCGGGACTGATTTGGGGGCACCTCGGGGGCCCAGAGGTGGCCGTGCCCCTGGGCCGGGCTCTGGGAGGGGTGAGGGGCCCCCCGTGTCCCATGCCCCCCTGCTGGTCCTGAGGGGGGGGGTCAGTCGTTTATTGTGGGGGGGCCGCCATGGCCTCGGTGCCCGTCTACTGCCTCTGCCGCCTGCCCTACGACGTGACCCGCTTCATGATCGAGTGCGACATCTGCCAGGACTGGTTCCACGGCAGGTGGGGCCAGGGCTTGTTCCCCCTGGAGGCACCGGCTCTGACCCGGGCCGGGGGGCTGGCTGGATCGGGGGGGTGGGGAATGGGGCAGGGGCCTGTCCCCCCTGGGGGCGCCGGCTCTGACCCGGGCCGGGGGGCTGGCTGGATCGGGGGGGGGTGGGGAATGGGGCAGGGGCTTGTCCCCCCTGGGGGCGCCGGCTCTGACCCGGGCCGGGGGGCTGGCTGGATCGGGGGGGTGGGGAATGGGGCAGGGGCCTGTCCCCTCTGGGGGGCGCTGGCTCCGACCGGGGCAGGGGGGCTGGATCGGGGGGCTGGGGAATGGGGCAGGGGCCTGTCCCCTCCAGGGGGCGCTGGCTCCGACCCGGGCATGGGGGCTGGCTGGATCGGGGGGCTGGGGAATGGGGCAGGTCTGTCCTCTCTGGGGGGCGCCGGCTCCGACCCGGGCAGGGGGGCTGCCTCAGGGGGGAGGGGAATGGGGCAGGGGCCTGGGTGGGGGGCCAAGCTCTGGGCCAGCGGGTAAGCGACTCTTTCTCCCCCAGCTGCGTCGGGGTGGAAGAGGACGCGGCTGCTGACATCGACCTGTATCACTGCCCCAACTGCCAGCTGGCGCACGGTCCCTCCGTCAGTGAGTACCCAAACCTGCCCGCCTCGGGCCGGGCGGGGGGCCGGGAGGGCTGGGGGTGGCTGCCTCGGGGAGGGGATCTGCTCCCTCCTCCCCCCCCCGGCTCAGTCTCCCATGACGGGATCTCCTGCCCCCCGCAGTGAAGCGGCGCCGGGGGCCCCAGAAGCAGCAGGACGCGGGGCTGAGCCGAGAGGCGGGTGCCATGGTGCGGACGGGCAGCGCCCAGTTCATAAAGGAGCTTCGGGGCCGGACGTTCCCCAGGTGAGAGTCACAGTGGAGGGGGCTGGGGGGCTGGTGCTGGGAGGTGATGGGGGGCTGGGCAAGGGGCACTCTCCCCTGGCAGGGCCGGGCGCTGGGGGGCACCAGGGAGTGGGACGGGGGGTTGGGTGAGGGGCGCTGTCCCCTGGCAGGGCCGGGCGCTGGGGTGGGGGGCTGGGTGAGGGGCGTTCTCCCCTGGCAGGGCCAGGCGCTGGGGTGGGGGGCTGGGTGAGGGGCGCTCTCCCCTGGCAGGGCCGGGCGCTGGGGGGCACCAGGGAGTGGGACGGGGGGTTGGGTGAGGGGCGCTGTCCCCTGGCAGGGCCGGGCGCTGGCGTGGGGGGCTGGGTGAGGGGCGCTCTCCCCTGGCAGGGCCGGGCGCTGGGGGGCACCAGGGAGTGGGACGGGGGTTGGGTGAGGGGCGCTGTCCCCTGGCAGGGCCGGGCGCTGGGGTGGGGGGCTGGGTGAGGGGCGTTCTCCCCTGGCAGGGCCGGGCGCTGGGGTGGGGGGCTGGGTGAGGGACGCTCTCCCCTGGCAGGGCCGGAGCCAGAGTAGGATGGGGGGCTGGGCAGGGGGCTTCTCACCCTTGGCAGTCAGAGCTGGGCGCTTGGAGGTTTCTCAAGTTGTCAGCGCCTGTCCCCAGGATCTTTGTTTCTAGTTCTCTGTCCCTAAATCTCAAGTCCGCACCGGGCGAGCTGTCCCTATGCTGTGTTATGTGCGGCTATTCCCAGCCGCTCCGCCCCAGAGGTGGCCGCACCTCGCTGACTCTCCCTCCCGCCCTGTCAGCGCGGACGAGGTGATCCTGAAGCCCAGCGGGGCGCAGCTGACGGTCGAGTTCTTGGAGGAGAACAGCTTCAGCGTCCCCATCCTGGTGCTGAAGAAGGACGGGCTGGGCATGACGCTGCCCCCCCCGTCCTTCACCGTGCGGGACATCGAGCACTACGTGGGTAAGGCCGGGCCCAGGGGGCTGCCAGTGCTGGGAACGGCCGCCGGGGGGGGGGGCGCGGGGGGCTGCGGCAGGGTCCATAGCTGGCATGGGGGCAGTGGGGGTCCAGGGGGGCCGTGGCTGGCTGTGGGGGATCACGGGGCCGTGGCGGGGGGGCAGTGGGGGCGTCAGGGGGCTGGGGGGGTCAGGGGGCCGTGGCGGGGGGCCCATTGCTGGTGTGGGGGCAATGGGGGTCCAGGGGGGCCGTGGTGGGGGGGCAGTGGGGGTGTCGGGGCCGTGGCGGGGGGCCCATAGCTGGCGGGGGGCAGTGGGGGTCCAGGGGGGGCGTGGCTGGCTGTGGGGGGTGTGGGTGATCACAGGGCCGTGCCGGGGGGCCAGTGGGGGAGTCAGGGGGCCGCAGGGGGCCCATAGCTGGCTTGGGGGCCGGTCGCTCTCACCCTGCGCCCCCCCAGGCCCTGACAAAGAGATCGATGTCATCGACGTGAGCCGCCAGGCTGATCTCCGTATGCGCCTGGGCGACTTCGTCAGCTACTTCGGCGCCGCCCGGCGGGACAAGGTGCTGAACGTCATCAGCCTGGAGTTCTCCGAGAGCCGGTCAGTGGGGGCCGGGGGGCTGGGGCAGTGGGGGGCTGGGCAGGACTGGGGGGAGGGGGCTGGGGCAGGGGGAAAGCCAGGGGAGAGCATGTTATCTGTGTTATCTCCCAGAAACCTGGGTCCCTGAGATGCATCCTCCACCCGCCCCGTTCTGTCCCCCCAACTCCATCCCGCGGTTCCTATGGCTGCGGGGTGACGGCTGGGTCCCCCTCCTGGATGCCGGGATCCCACAGGGTGACGGCCAGGCCTCCCCCCCCCCCCCCCCCAGATGCCGGGGGTCCCGCGGGGTGGCGGCCGGGGTCCCCTCCTGGATGCCGGGGTCCCGCGGGGGTGGCGGCCGGGGTCCCCTCCTGGATGCCGGGGTCCCGCGGGGTGGCGGCCGGGGTCCCGCGGGGTGACAGTCGGACGCCAGGATACCGCAGGCGGGTAGCCAGGCCCCCTCCCGGACGCCGGGGTCCCGCGGGCTGGCAGCCTGGCCCCCCTCCCGGACGCCGGGGTCCCGCGGGCTGACTGCTCTGCCCCCCAGACTGTCGAACCTGGTGGAGACCCCGAAGATTGTGCGGAAGCTGTCGTGGGTGGAGAACCTCTGGCCGGGCGAGTCGGTGTTCGAGCGGCCGAGCGTGCAGAAGTACTGCCTGATGGGCACGCAGGGCAGCTACACCGACTTCCACATCGACTTCGGGGGCACCTCCGTCTGGTACCACGTGCTGTGGGTACGGCTGGGCAGGGCGCCGTGCGGGGGGGGTGTGCGGGCGGGGTATGGGGACCCCCTACTCTACTCACTGTCCCCCCCCCCCCCCCCCCCCAAGGGCGAGAAGATTTTCTACCTGGTGCGGCCCAGCCCGACCAACCTGGCCCGGTTCGAGGCCTGGAGCAGCTCGTCCAACCAGAGCGAGACGTTCTTCGGGGATCAGGCCGAGCACTGCTACCGGTGCCCCCCTGCGCCAGGGCCAGACGCTCTTCATCCCCACGGGTACCCCCCTTCTTCCCCCCGCGGGCACCCCCCAGCCCCCTTAATCCCCATGGGTACCCTCCCCCCCACGGGTTCCCCCCCAGCCCCACCGCTACCGGTGCCCCCTGCGCCAGGGCCAGACGCTCTTCATCCCCACGGGTACCCCCTTCTTCCCCCCGCGGGCACCCCCCAGCCCCCTTAATCCCCATGGGTATCCTCCCCCCCACGGGTTCCCCCCCAGCCCCACCGCTACCGGTGCCCCCTGCGCCAGGGCCAGACGCTCTTCATCCCCACGGGTACCCCCTTCTTCCCCCCGCGGGCACCCCCCAGCCCCCTTAATCCCCATGGGTACCCTCCCCCCCACGGGTTCCCCCCCAGCCCCACCGCTACCGGTGCCCCCTGCGCCAGGGCCAGACGCTCTTCATCCCCACGGGTACCCCCTTCTTCCCCCCGCGGGCACCCCCCAGCCCCCTTAATCCCCATGGGTACCCTCCCCCCCACGGGTTCCCCCCCCAGCCCCACCGCTACCGGTGCCCCCTGCGCCAGGGCCAGACGCTCTTCATCCCCACGGGTACCCCCTTCTTCCCCCCGCGGGCACCCCCCAGCCCCCTTAATCCCCATGGGTACCCTCCCCCCCACGGGTTCCCCCCCAGCCCCCTCCATCCCCACCACTACCGGTGCCCCCTGCGCCAGGGCCAGACGCTCTTCATCCCCACGGGTACCCCCTTCTTCCCCCCGCGGGCACCCCCCAGCCCCCTTAATCCCCATGGGTACCCTCCCCCCCACGGGTTCCCCCCCAGCCCCCTCCATCCCCACCACTACCGGTGCCCCCTGCGCCAGGGCCAGACGCTCTTCATCCCCACGGGTACCCCCTTCTTCCCCCCGCGGGCACCCCCCAGCCCCCTTAATCCCCATGGGTACCCTCCCCCCCACGGGTTCCCCCCCTGCCCCCTCCATCCCCACCACTACCGGTGCCCCCTGTGCCAGGGCCAGACGCTCTTCATCCCCACGGGTACCCCCGTCTTCCCCCCGCGGGCACCCCCCAGCCCCCTTAATCCCCATGGGTACCCTTCCACTGCCCCCCACGGGTTCCCCCCCAGCCCCCTCCATCCCCACCGCTACCGGTGCCCCCTGCGCCAGGGCCAGACGCTCTTCATCCCCACAGGTACCCCCTTCTTCCCCCCGCAGGCACCCCCCAGCCCCCTTAATCCCCACGAGTACCCTCCCTCTGCCCCCTGCAGGCACCCTCCCAGCCCCCTTCATCCCCTCCGGTACCTGCCCCCCTCCTGCTCCCTTACCTGTGGGTCCCCGACCCCCCATCACCCCACGGCAGGGCCGGGTTCCCCCGGAGTCTGACCCCGCTCTGCCCCCAGGCTGGATCCACGCCGTGCTGACCCCCATCGACTGCCTGGCTTTCGGGGGCAACTTCCTGCACAGCCTCAACATCGAGATGCAGCTCAAGTGAGTGTCAGGGGCACCGGAGACCCCCAGCCCCGCCCCATGGACACCGACCCTGCCGGGGGGTGGGCTTGGTGCAAAGCGCTCTGGGAAAGAGCCCACGTCGCGGCCATCCCCAGGCTGCGTTATATGTGGCTGTTCCCCAGCTGCCCCGCCCCAGAGGTGGCTGCATCTCAGCGCCGGGTGAGCCGGCCCCGAGCTGTCCCGGCCCAACCTGGCTCGGTTGTCTCCCCCGGCAGGGCCTACGAGATTGAGAAGCGTCTGAGCACGGCTGATCTCTTCAGATTTCCCAACTTTGAAACTATCTGCTGGTACGTCGGCAAACACCTCCTGGACATCTTCCGAGGTGAGCGGGGCTGGGGGGGAAGGGGGAGGGGGAGTCGGAGGTGAGCGGGGCCGGGGGGGAAGGGGGAGGGGGAGTCGGAGGTGAGCGGGGCCGGGGGGGAAGGGGGGGGGAGTCGGAGGTGAGCGGGGCCGGGGGGGAAGGGGGAGCGGGGCTGGGTGGGCCCGTGTCCCATTCCCTGAGCCCTACCTGTGCCTCTCGCCCCTCCAGGCCTGCGGGAGAACCGCCGACACCCGGCCGCCTACCTGGTCCACGGAGCGAAAGCTCTGAACACGGCGTTCCGCGCCTGGACCCGCAGAGAGGCAAGTGGCTCTGATCCGGGGGCCGGGAGCGATCCCCGGCTGGGCGGAGCTGGAGGGAGGAGAACGCTCAGTTCCAAGGAGCCGTCGCGCCCCACCCCAGCGTCAGCCGCAGCTCGGGGCTAGTGGGGGGGACGTTGGACTTACAGAGGCGCCGGCTCTGGGCTGTGTCTGTTCCACGACCTGTGTTAGCTCGACTCACAGCCCACCCCGGAGTTCCCGTGGGACCCCCCCCCCACGCCCTCACCAGGAGCCCTTCCCCTGTCTGGGGAGGGGCAGAGCCGGGGGCTAGAGCCAGGCTCTCAGATCCGCACAGGGGCCTCCCAAACCTGAACAGACCCAAGCGCCGGAGCCCCCAGTAACCCCCCCCTTCTCCCAGGTGCTGGAGGAACACGAGGACGAAATCCCTGGCACCGTGCGTCCTGCGCAGCTCATCAAAGACCTGGCCAAGGAAATCCGCCTGGTCGAGGTGCGGGGCAGCCCTGGCACTGGGGGGCACCATGGGGCAGGGGGCTCTCCCCTGGCATTCGGTGCTGGGTGCTGGGGGGGTAGGGGCTCTCCCCTGGCAGGTGGGACTGTGGGGCGGGGGCAGGGCCGGGCACTGGAGGGCAGGCAGGACTGGGGACTGTGGGGCGGGGGCCAGGCACTGTGGAGGAGGGGGCACTGCGGGGCGGGGGCCAGGCAGGGCCGTGCACTGGGGGGCAGGCAGGACTGGGGACTGTGGGGCGGGGGCCGGGCACTGTGGGGGAGGGGGCACTGTGGGGCGGGGGGCAGGCAGGACTGGGGACTGTGGGGCGGGGGCCGGGCACTGTGGGGGAGGGGGCACTGCGGGGCGGGGGCCAGGCAGGGCCGTGCACTGGGGGGCAGGCAGGACTGGGGACTGTGGGGCGGGGGCCGGGCACTGTGGGGGAGGGGGCACTGTGGGGCGGGGGGCAGGCAGGACTGGGGACTGGGGGGCGGGGGCCAGGCGGGACCGGGCACTGGGGGGCAGGCAGGACTGGGGACTGTGGGGCGGGGCTGGGCACTAGGGGTGGTGGTGGGGCACTGCGGGGCAGGCGCGAGGTGGGGGGCAGTTTGTGGGCGGCGGGAGGGGGGCCTCTCCCGGCGGGGGGATTGAAGCCCTCCCAGGATATCTTTCAGCAGAACATCGGGAAGACGGGCAGCCCCTTCGGGGTGCAGCGGGCCCCCCCGCCAGGCGCCAGGAGGGGGGACCAGAGCCCCCAGGAGCCGGGCCGGAGGGGAGGCCGGAAGGGGCGCGAGGGCCCAGCTGCTGGCGCCCCCACGAGGCTGGACTTGGAGCTGCTGGACACGTGCACGGAGCCGCCGACGCTGGAGAGCAGCGAGAGCCCCCAGGCAGAGGAGGTGACGGCTGGGGCGGGGACTGGGCAGGGGGCTGGGGGGTGCCGTGGGGCAGAGGGGCTGGGCAGGGGCCGCTCTCCCCTGGAAATCAGAATACTTGTATCTCCTCGCCAGTGTTAGGTGCAGCTGTTCCTAGCGGCTCCACCCTAGAGGTGGCTGCATCTCATCAGCCCCCCCCCCCCCCCCTTTCTTTCACAGTTTGACATTCCCAGCTCCAGCCTGGAGGAGACGGACGGGGATTCAGAGCTGGCCGAAGGGGAGCTCACCTTGGTGCTGGCCGACGGCCGGCCTGTGCGGTGAGTGGGGTGTGTTGGGCGGGGCAGGGAGCGCTACAGGGTGGGGAGCGGGGGTGGGGGCCGGCAGGGGGCTCTGTGGAGAGTGGGGGGGCTGGCAGGGGGTGCTGTGGGGCTGGGGGCTGGCGGGGTGCTCTGGGGGGCTGCTGCGCGGTGGGGGGCTAACGGGGTGCTGTGGGGCAGGGGGTGCTGCGGGGTGGGGGGCTGGCAGGGGGTGCTGCGGGGCGGGGAGCTGGGGGGCGGCAGGGGGCTCTGTGGAGAGCGAGAGGGAGGCTAACAGGGGGTGCTGTGGGGCAGGGAGCCGGCAGGGGGTGCTGTGGGGTGGTGCTGCAGGGCGGAGGGCTGGCAGGTGGTGCTGTGGGGCTGGGGCCGGCAGGGGGCTCTGTGGAGAGCGGGGGGGCGCTCTGGGGGGCCGCTGCGTGGTGGGGGGCTAACGGGGTGCTGTGGGGCGGGGGGCTGGCAGTGGGTGCTGTGGGGCAGGGGGTACTGTTGGGGGGGCGCTGCGGGGTGGGATCTGGCCGGGGATGCTGCGGGGCGGGGAGCTGGGGGGCTGTGGCCTGGGGGAGTGGGGCGGGGGGCTGGGCCGGGGGGTGGCAGGGCGGGGGGGGCTGGGGGGCCGGCTGGGGTCTCTGACCTGCTCTCCCCCTGGCAGGCCAAAGCGGGCCAGGGGCTCAGGGCGCCGGCGGCCCCACCCGTCCCGCTCCCCGTCGCCCCCCAGCTCCCCGGGCGCCCAGGGGCTGGACCTCGACTCGGAGGAGGATTTGCAGATCGACGAGGCGCCTCCCCGCAAGGACCGGCGGGGCCCAGCGCCCCCCAGGAGACTGGCCAGTAGGTCACCCCCCCCCTTACAGCTCCCCCCCCCGACTTGGCGGTGCCCCCCTCTCCCACCCCGCAGCCCTGCCCCTGGCTCGGCGCTGCCCCCCACTCCCGCCCCGCAGCCCTGCCCCCTAGGGCCGCTCGGTGAGGGGCTCTGCTGTTCTCTTTCCCAGAATTCCCCAGGAAGCTGCCAAGGGCCAAACCCTGCTCTGACCCCAACCGCGTGCGGGAGCCTGGGGAGGTCGAGTTCGACATCGAGGTAAACTGGCTATCGGGGGGTGTGGGGAGCAGGGGACCATGGGGGGCTGTTACTGTGGGACTGGGAGCAGGGGGTGTGGGGCTGGGAACAGAGAGCCGTGGGGGGCTGGGCCCTGTGGGGCTGAGAGGAGAGGGTGTGGGGCTGGGAGCAGGAGGCCGTGTGGAGCCGGGCCCTTGGGGCTGGGAGCAGGGGGCCATGGGGGGCTGGGCCCTTTGGGGCTGGGAGCAGGCGGCCATAGGGGGCTGGAAGCAGGGGATGCGGGGCTGGGAGCAGAGGGCCGTGGGGGGGCTGGGCCCTGTGGGGCTGGGAGCAGGCGGCCGTAGGGGGCCGGGCCCATGGGGCTGGGAGCTGGGGTCCCTATGTGGCTGTGCCCTGTGGTGCTGGGAGCAGAGAGCCATGGGGGGCTGGGCCCTGTGGGGCTGGGAGCAGGCGGCCGTGGGGGGCTGGGCCCTGTGGGGCTGGAAGCAGGGGATGTGGGGCTGGGAGCAGGCGGCCGTGGGGGGGCTGGAAGCAGGGGATGCGGGGCTGGGAGCAGAGGGCCATGGGGGGCTGGGAGCAGGGGGCCGTGGGGGGCTGGGCCCTGTGGGGTTGGGAGCAGGCGGCCGTGGGGGGCTGGAAGCAGGGGATGCGGGGCTGGGAGCAGAGGGCCGTGGGGGGCTGGGCCCTGTGGGACTGGGAGCAGGGGGCCGTGGGGGCTGGGCCCTGTGGGGCTGGGAGCAGGCGGCTGGCGGCAGGTGCCCCATGTCTCTCTCCCCCCAGGAGGACTACACCACGGAGGACGAGGGCGGCTCGGGGGACGAGGCGCTGGGGCCGGGGGGCAGCGCGGCCGGGATCCTCGACCTGCTCAAGGCAGTCGCCAGGTGGGGGGGCCCCACTACGAGGAGCTCAGGTGAGATGCGCTGGGGGCTGAGTGGGGGGAAGGGGCAGGGGGTTGTCATGGGGCACCACGCCGGGGGGAGCTCAGTGGGGGGAGGGGAGGGCGCTGGGGGTCACCGGGGGGGAGGGTGCTGGGCGTGGCCGAGGGGTGCTGTGCTGGGGGGGAGAGGAGTTACGGGGTATTGTTCCGGGGGGAGGGGAGGGTGCTGGCGGTCACCGGGGGCGCTGTACCAGGGGGGAGGGCGCGGCGCTGGGGGTCGCCGGGGGACGCTGTGCCGGGGGGGAGGGCGCTGGGGGGCGCTGTGCCAGGGGAGGGCTCTGGGGGGCGCTGTGCCAAGGGGTGAGGGCGCTGGGCGTGTCCGGGGGGGAGGGGAGGGGAAGGCGCTGGGGGTCGCCGGGGGTGCTGTGCGGGAGGGTGGGCACTGGGGGGCACCAGGGGGGTCACAGAGGTCTGTGCCGGGGCGGGGGATCCCGGGCCCCCCTAACCCTCCCGCCCCCCCAGTGAGGCGCCGGCCTCGCCCAGCACGCAGGAGGCGATCCAGGGCATGCTCTGCATGGCCAACCTGCAGGCCGCCGGCTCCTCGCCCGGCCGCCCGGCCTGGTGGGTCCCGGGCCACGAGCGCGGCTGGGCGGGCGGGTCGGGCACCAAGCGCCCCCGCAGGAGACCCCCCGACGCGGGCGCCCGCCCACAGCACGGACAGCGAGGGCGAGACGGGCAGCCTGGACGAGCAGGAGAGCCTGGGCGCCTGCTTCAAGGACGCTGAGTTCAGTGAGTGCCAGGCCGGGGGGGGGGGGGAGAATGGGGCAGGGGCCTGTCCCCTCTGGGGGGCGCCGGCTCCCATCTGCCCCAGGGCAGGGACTGGCTGGCTCAGGGGGGCAGGGAATGGGGCAGGGGCCTGACCCCTCTGGGCAGGGGGCTGGCTGGGTCAGGGGGGAGGGGGCCCCCCAACTTACCCACTGCCCCCCTGCCCCCCAGTTTACCCCTCTCTTGAGTCTGACGAGGACGACCCAGCCTTGAAATCGCTACCAAAGAAGAAGAAATGTACGGATGACGCCCCCTGGAGCCCGAAAGGTAATGGAACCCAGGAGTCCCGGTTGTGGGTTCTCCCCCAGCTCTGGGAGGGGAGTGGGGGCTGGTGGGTTAGAGCAGGGGGGCTGGGAGCCAGGACTCCTGGGTTCTCCCAGCTCTGGGGGGACGCGGGGGGGCCCGGTTGCTGGCCGGGCCGAGAACTCTGCGGTTCCCTTTCTGCTCCCCCCAGCCCGGGTGACCCCGACGCTGCCCCGCCAGGACCGGCCCGTGCGCGAGGGGACCCGAGTGGCGTCAGTCGAGACGGGGCTGGCGGCTGCCGCAGCCAAGCTGGCGCAGCAGGTAACGGCCCTGCGGGGCGACGGCTGGGCAGGGGGCGCGCTGAGGGGGCAGGCGCGGGGCGCCGTGTTGCAGGGACAGGTGGGGGGCAGGCGGCGGGTACCATGCCGTGGGGGGCAGGCGGCGGGCACCGTGTTGCAGGGACAGGTGGGGGGCAGGCAGGGGGCACGGTGCTGCGGGGACAGGTGGGGGGCAGGCGGGGGGCACGGTGCTGCGGGGACAGGTGGGGGGCAGACGGGGGGCACTCCCCCACCCCCCTCCCCACCCCCACGCTCCCTCCCCCAGGAACACCAGCGGCTGCAGCGGCGGAAGAGCCAGGCCAAGCGAAGGGCTCCGTCCCCGAAGGAGCCGGACCCGGAGCCCGACCCGGAGCCGGAAGCAGAGCCAGAACCGGAGCCGGAGCCGGAGCTGGAGCCGGAGGTGCCTGCTGTGCCAGACAGCGCCCCTGGGGCAGCCCCCGCGCCCCCCACCCCCGAGCCAAAGGCGGAGCCCTATGCCGGCAGCCTGGCCGACCACGAGTACACGGCCCGGCCCAGCGTCTTCGGCATGGCCCAGCTCAGCCGTGGCACCACCCCCATGGCCCCCGGCGTCTTCCTGTCCCAGCGCCGCCCCTCCGCCGGCGCCCCCGGCACCCCGCCCGCTCAGGGTAAGGCAGGGCAGCTGGGGGCCAGGACTCCTGGGTTCTCTGCCCGACTCTGGGAGGGGAGCGGGCTCTGGTGGTTAGAGCAGGGGGAGCTGGGAGCCAGGACTCCTGGGTTCTCTGCCCGGCTCTGGGAGGGGAGTGGGGGCTGGTGGTTAGAGCAGGGGGGGCTGGGACTCCAGGACTCCTGGGTTCTCTCCCCGGCTCTGGGAGGGGAGTGGGGGCTGGTGGTTAGAGCAGGGGGGGCTGGGACTCCAGGACTCCTGGGTTCTCTCCCCGGCTCTGGGAGGGGAGTGGGGGCTGGTGGGTAGAGCAGGGGGGGCTGGGACTCCAGGACTCCTGGGTTCTCGGCCCGGCTCTAGGAGGGGAGTGGGGGCTGGTGGGTTAGAGCAGGGGGGGATGGGACTCCAGGACTCCTGGGTTCTCGGCCCGGCTCTGGGAGGGGAGTGGAGGCTGGTGGGTTAGAGCAGGGGGGGATGGGAGCCAGGACTCCTGGGTTCTCTCCCCGGCTCTGGGAGGGGAGGGGGGCTTGTGGGTTTGAGCAGGGGGGGATGGGAGCCAGGACGCCTGGGTTCTTGGCCCGGCTCTGGGAGGGGAGTGGGGGCTGGTGGTTAGAGCAGGGGGGGATGGGAGCTAGGACGCCTGGGTTCCATGGTGGGGCTGTTGGTATCTCCTGTGGGTGGGGGAGGGATCCGCCCAGCCCCCCTAACCCTCTGCTCTGCCCCCCAGGAAAGCGCCCCAAGAAGGGCCTGGCCACGGCTAAGCAGCGGCTCGGCCGCATCCTCAAGATCCATCGCAACGGGAAGCTGCTTCTCTGAGCCCCATGGAGCCGGGGGGGGGGCAGCATGGACCGCCGCCCCCCCCCCCTACCCCGGGACTGCACCCCTCCATGGACCTGCACAGGGGAGGGGCTTGCCTGGCACCTCCACCGATTGGCTGCTGTGTCCTGGTAGCCCTACCCCCAGTGCTCCTTCCCCCTTTGGGTCTGATTGGTCTCTTCTGCCCCGTTGGAGGGGCTCTTCCGAGCCTGGATTGAGTGGCCCCCCCACCAGCGGGGATCCAGACTTCAGCCTGTTCCCCTGCCCCGATTTTTGGGGTACCCCGGCCCCCCTTTCCCACGGTAGGACCGGCCCAGGGAGGGAGGTGGCTGGGGGACCCTGAGCCCAGACAGTGACCCCCCCCGATGGTGGGGCACCCGGGGGCAGCGGGCAGGGGGCTGTGGTAGAGGGTCCCTGTTCTGCCCCCCAGTCTAGGGGTCCGGGGCTCCCTCATGGCCGTGGGGGTTCAGGCCGGGCCAGGGCTCACGCCAGACGTTTTATATCCAGGGTTAGAATAAAAATCTGTCGGTTCCACCCGTCTCGGGGAGACCCCCTCGTCTCTTAATTGTGCCCCCCCTTCCTGTGCCCCTCTGCGCCGAGCAGCTCCCGCCTCCTTCCTGTGACCCCCACTTCCTGCAGCCCCCCGGCCATCCGTCACCCCTCGCCATACGGACCCCCAGCCCGTCGTGCCAGGCGCTGCACAGACCCCCATACCAGCCCCCCTCAACACAGGGGCTTTGTGCCCCCCCTACCATTGCCCCCACTCTCCTCAGGGACTCTGTGCCCCATACCAGCCCCCCTCTTCCCCAGAGTCTGTGCCCCTATACCAGCCCCCCCTCCCTAGAGGTTTTGTTCACCCCCATCCCAGCCCCCCACTTCCCCCAGGGGCCCTGTGCCCCCCTACTAGCCCTCCCTACTCCCTCCAGGGGCCCTGTGCCCCCCCATACCAGCCCCCCCACTTCCCCCAGGGGCCCTGTGCCCCCCTCCCCTCCAGGGGCTCTGCCCCCCCATACCAACCCCCCCACTTCCCCAAGGGGCTCTGTGCCCCCCATACCAGCCCCCCACTTCCCCTAGGGGCTCCGCCCCCCCCCCTCACAAGCCCCCCTGTGCCCCCTACCAACCCTCCCAGGGGTTCTGCCCCCCCATACCAACCCCCCACTTCCCCAAGTGGCTCTGCCCCCCATACCAACCCCCCACTTCCCCCAGGGGCTCTGCCTCCCCACCAGCCCCCCTGTGCCCCCCCAGGGGCTCTGCCCCCCATACCAACCCCCCACTTCCCCCAGGGGCTCTGCCCCCCCACCAGCCCCCCCAGGAGCTGTGCCCCCCCATACCAACCCCCCTCTGCCCCCCCCACTTCCCCCAGGGGCGCTGCCCCCCAACCAGCCCCCCTGTGCCCCCCCCTACCAGCCCCCCCAGGGGCTCTGCCCCCCACACTTCCCCCGGGGGCTGGGCCGTCGTTAGCTTGGGCGGTGATGTGACATGACCTCATGGGGGGAGGGGCGGGACCTGGCCCATGCCCCGCCCCCTCGCGTGTCCGCCCGGAGGCGGCTGAATAAAGTTACATTTGTCTCAAGAACGACTGGGATTGGGCTTTGGCAGCGAGGTCTCGCGAGACTCGGGTTCTATGGCGGAAGAGCGTCGCCCGAGATCTCGCGAGACTTGATGGGGGTGAGACAGCCTCCTGAGATCTCGCGTGATTAGAAGCGTCCTTGGAGGAAGCGCGACGACGTCGCAGGTCGGCGCTCTCGCGTGGTTTCCTGTCATCGCGATACCTCACGTGGGCTCTTGTCCAGCCACCCCCGCCGCGGCCGGCCGTTCTCGCCCCCTGTCGCCTTGGAGACGGTGAGTTCTCGCGCGATTTCCCCTCACGGCTCCCATCCCCTTCTAGCACCGGGTTCGGGGGGGGGGGGGCGCGTTCATTTTCCCCCGCCGGGCCTGAGTTCTCGCGAGGTTCCGTTTCCAGTTCTCGCGCGATTCTCTTCCCGGGCCACAGGCAATTTAGTCTCATGGGAAGGGCGGGACCAAAGCGAGAGCTGCGGCATCAAGTCTCGCGAGATCTCGCCGCACCCTTTTATTCCGGTCTGTAAACGGTTAAAGAGATCAGTCTCGCGACCCTTGCGAGATTTTCACCATCAAGTCTCGCGGGATCTAATGCTCAGCTGGCGGCCTCGCGGTGAGTTCTGCTCCCCGAACTATCGCGAGATTTCGCTCGTCCTTTCTAGCTCCGGGGATCGCTACCCCGGTATTGAATGCTCACGAGAACCATCAAGCTCTCGCGAGATCTCGGCCCTGCGCTTCTTGCGGGAAAGCTTTGCGGGGAAGTCTCACGTGAACTGTCGCCTGAATTCTCGCGAGATCTCTCCCGCTTTGCCCCAGCGCGGTGAAGTCACCCCCCGCCAAGTCTCGCGGGATCTGCCCCTTTCGGGTCTCGCGGGAGGGAGGGAGGGAGGGACGGAGCCTGTCTCGCGGGAACTCGCTCCCGAACTCTCGCGGGATCCCGTCCCCGAGCGGCAGGCAAGGAGTTCTCGCGGGATCTGCCTGCTGGGCTGAGGCTCGGGGGCTGCTGTTAAGATGGCGGCGGCGGGAGGCGACTGGGCCTGGCACTGACCCCGCGCCCGGAGCAGGTACCGCCGGGGCGGGGGGGGACCCCGCCGCGCTGGGCCCTGTTCCTCGTGGGGGGGCGGCCCCCCCCGCCCAGGGACCGGCCCCCCCGCCGGCCCCCCCGCAGCGACCGCCCCCCCCGGCAGCGACCTGCCCCCCCCGCCGGCCCCCCCCCGCAGGGACCTGCCCTCCCCGGCAGCGACCTGCCCGCCCCCCCCGCCCAGGGACCGGCCCCCCCGCCGGCCCCCCCGCAGCGACCGCCCCCCCCCCGGCAGCGACCTGCCCCCCCCGCCGGCCCCCCCGCAGGGACCTGCCCCCCCCGCCGGCCCCCCCCGCAGGGACCTGCCCTCCCCGGCAGCGACCTGCCCGCCCCCCCCCGCCCAGGGGCCTGCCCCCCCCGCAGCGACCCGCCCCCCCCCGCAGCGACCGCCCCCCCCGGCAGCGACCTGCCCCCCCCCGCCCAGGGACCTGCCCCCCCCGCCGGCCCCCCCCCGCAGGGACCTGCCCTCCCCGGCAGCGACCTGCCCGCCCCCCCCCGCCCAGGGGCCTGCCCCCCCCGCCGGCCCCCCCGCAGCGACCGCCCCCCCCGGCAGCGACCTGCCCCCCCCCGCCCAGGGACCTGCCCCCCCCGCCGGCCCCCCCCGCAGGGACCTGTCCTCCCCGGCAGCGACCTGCCCCCCCCCCCGCCCAGGGACCTGCCCCCCGCTGGCTCCCCCGCAGCGACATGCCCCCCCCCGGCCCAGGGACCTGCCCCCCCCACCGGCCCCCCCCGCAGCGACCGCTCCCCCCCGGCCCAGGGACCTGCCCCCCCGCAGCGACGCCCCCCCGCAGCGACCTGCCCCCTCGCCGCCCAGGGACCTGCTCCCCCGTCATATCCCCCCGTCGTACCCCCCTGCCCAGGTACCTGCCCCCTGCCGATCCTCCCCCATCATATGCCCCCCAGCGACCTGCTCCCCGTCATATCCCCCCCCCCGTTCAGAGACCCGCCCCCACGTCATATCCCCCCCAGCCACCTGCCCCCTGTTGCCTCTCCCCTGATATCCCCCCGGCCGGGCCTCCCCAGTGACCTGACCCCCCCTCCCGCCGGGCCCCTCTGCCCAGGGACCTCCCCCCCATCGTATCCCCCACTGCCCAGGGACCTCCCCCCATCATATTCCCGCCCCAGCGACCGCCCCACCCAGGGACTTCCCCCTCGCCAGGCTCCCCCCAGCAGCCTGTGCCCCCTCGTCACTGCCCCCAGCACCTTGCCCCCCATGCCGGCCTCCCCCCTGTCATATCCCTCCTACCCCACTGGGCCTGTCCCCCATCATATTTCCCTTCTAGGCCTGCCCCCCCTGCCCAGGGACCTGCCACCCCCATCATATGGGCCTCCCACCCAGATGGGCCACAGGGAGAGAAGGGAGATCTGTCACCCTCCCCCACAGGGATCTTCCACCCCCAGGGAGAGAAGGAAGAGACACCCCCCCAGCACAGGGATGTGGCCCCCCCAGGGAGAGAAGGGAGACCTGCCCCCCCCCCGGGATAGAGGGGAGACCTGATGCCTGCTGGGAGATGGGGAGCGCCCCCCCCCCCCGCCGCCGCCACAGGAGAGAGGGGACTCTGCTTCCCACGGAGACCTGTTCCCCCCAGACTGACCTGCCTCCCTCATGGGGACCTGCTCCCCCTGGACAGGGACAGAGCCACCGCGGCGACCCCTCCCCCATGCCGTGACTGAGACCTGCTTTCCCCCTTCCCATAGAGCCCTGCCCCCCCCCCCCCCAGCAAGCCTGCCCCTCTCTTACCTTCCCACCCCATCCCAGATCTCCCCATGGAGACCCCCCAAGCCTGATCTGCACCATCCGTCCATAGACTGCTGCCCTTCCCCCACCCCCATTGGGTAGGTACCTTCCTTCCCCCCCCCCCCATCCGTGCAGGATGGGTTCCCCCCATGAGGGTCCATCTCCCCCCATTCAGTGCCGGGCCTCCCCTCTCCCGCAAAACCTTCCCCCCCCTATGAGGGAGCCTGTCGTTCCCCCTTCCTGGGCAGAGATCCTGCCTCCCCTTGGGATCCCCCAGGACTGAACTTGCTACCTCCCACAGGGACTTCTCTCTGGAACCCGTCCTCCCCATCTCCCTCCTTGCAGAGTATTTGCCCCAGTTCCCCATAACTCCATAACAGGACGTCCATGCCCCCCGAAACCTGGGCGGGGATGTCCCCCGAAGACAGGGGATGATTGTGGGAGTGAAGAGTTCAAAGGGGGACCCCTGAAGCTAGTGGGAGGTGGGGAGGAGACACTATATGACTCTCACCCAAAGGGGAGGGTTCTTTTGGCGGGTGCTGCCGGGGTAGGGAGATGTGAAAGAGGGTGGGTCAGGGAGGTCTCCCTGATTTCTTTGAGAGGGGGAGAATGGTGCCCCACCTCCAGGTCTGGGTGGGAAGCCCACCAGGAAACTTTGTAATTGGGGAAAACCCTCCCCACCCGCCCAGCTGGGAGCGATGCTATGGGGCTCCCCCCTCCCAGGCCAAGCCGTAGGAATCTCTCCAGGAGAGTGGGGGCACCTGGAGCTGGCAGTTCTTACCGCACTTTGCATGTGGGGCAAAGCTGCAGAACCCCCCAATTCTGGGTCTAAATTGAAGTGGCAGCTCAGGGGGAGGTTTTTCTCCCCTCCCCCTTTTTGCCCTGAGCGGTGCCCAGCTTTGCCCGGGACCCAGCAGGGCTAGTGGGCGGGGAACTTCTAGAGCAGTAGGGCTGCTGAAATCGCTGGAGCAATTGACAAGCCTAGCACGGGGGCGGGGATTGTTCTAGCACCGCCGGGCTGCCCAGGCTCGTCCCAGAGCTGCCAAAAGTTCCGGCTGCCGCAGCCTCTCCCTCCTGCCGGCTTTCAGCACAGTTTGGGGGTGCCCAGCCGCTTGGTGTGCAGAGCTGGGGGACCCCTGTAAATAACCGTCGTGCCTACGTTAGGGCAGGATGCTTGTTGGGTGACTAGGGCTTGCCTAGCTCTCTATTGCTTCGTTTGCGGGAATAACACCACTCAGCGCTTTTCTCAGAGTGGCTGAAGTGGTGTGGGAAGCAAATCTGTCTAGGGTGGTGGGTAAGACTAGCTCACCGTGGATCACCCCCCGATTTCCTGCTTTGTAGCAGGTGAGAACATACGCCGGGCCAGAGTGGTGCAGAGCAATGGTCCATCCAGCCCAGTATCCCATCTCCTATGGTGGCCAGGCCCAGAGCTTACAGAACAGAGCAGTCCCCCCCGAATCTTCCCCTCCCAGGTTCTGGCCGTCAGAGAATCGGGACGCCCCAAGCATCCCTGACCGTCTTGGCTCATAACTTCATGGAGGATAGCTCCATCGATGGCTGTCTAGTTCTTTTTGGGCCCCCGTTATCTACCTTTGGCCTTCACAACACCTCAATGAGGTGGCAGTGGGTTCCACAGGTTAACGGTGTGTGTGTGTGTGTGTGTGTGTGTGTGAGTGAGTGAAGAGGTACTTCTCCTTGTTTCATATTAAAGCTGTTGCTTATGAATGTTATCAGGTAACTCCTGGGTGTTGTATGGTGGGAAGGGTAAATAAGCCAGGCAGGAATCCCCTAGGGTGAATGGGATGGAATTATAGGTACCCCCCTTGCCTTCCTGTCTGCCCTTTAGTTGCTCCTACTTGTCCCCCAATATATTGCCCAATTCGCTTGCTAGGGGCGTATCTGTTCTTAACCCCGTATAATGAAATATCCAGGTATCCATGGTCTGGCCTCTGCCCTGTGCCCGTTCTGAGGTCTCTGTAGATCTCCCCCAGTGCCAGGTCTCACCCGTGTCTCTGGTTTCTCCTAGGCCCTCAGTTAGTCTGGTCGAAGTGGATTAGAGCGACCGCGAGAACCGGAAGGTGTTTCCCTTGGCCGGCTGGGGCGAAGTGTGGGTGCCGGATTAGTGATTCGGATAGCAGACTGGACCGAGCATGGACTGGCTGTGATTCCAGGTGAGTGTCCGCGCGCCGCCGGCGCTTGCTTCCATCAGCCTGTCGGTGACCTAGCAGGGTGCTTTGCTCTGGTGGTGAGCTCTAGGTGCGATCGCCTGTCTGTGGCGAGAGGAGACGGTGGTCACGCCGCTGAGGCTCCTCCGATTAAGGGGCGTAAGGACCCGTGTGCGGCAGAGGGCACATGGTGAACTGGCCAACACCGCAGCCGGCAGGCGTGTTCTCTCTGGATTGATCTGGATTCTGACAGGGGCCCTGCTCGAGATCAGGGAGGCCGCCTGTGTGCTGGGGCCCGCACAGATGCGTGGGGAGAACGCCCCTGTCCCAAGGAGTTGGTGGGAGGAGAAACTGAGGCACGTCTGAGCTCACAACAAGGCAGAACTAGGCCTGGAGCTCTGGCCTCCAGACAGTGCTGTCTCTGTTGCAGGGAGGGGGCCTGGTGGCTGTAGGTGAGGGGTTCTGGCTCTGAAAGCCCTGGCGTCAGCTCTGGGTGCTGGCCAGGGCATCCTCCCTCTCTGGAAAATAAGGCTGGTGCTGACCAGTCCCCTGGTGATGTGCTTGGAGATCCTCACATGGACTATGTGCTGAAGGTGGTGGGTGTTAGAGCAAGACCTTCGGGGGTTTTCAGCGTCTTATGCGTTCTGGCTCTGGGCGGAGGTGAGGTGGAGTGGGTTAGTGCAGGTGGCGGGGCTGGGCGCCAGGAATCCGGGTTCCTAGGTTCTTCCCAAACTTCCAGCCTGCAGCAGCACGGAAAGTTGCCTGATTAAGTCCAGTTAGATCCAGGTGTGGTCGCGCCCGATGTGATGCAGCGGAGCTGTATGTCCGAGCAGCTCAGTCCCAGGGTTTCAGCCCTAGAAACGGCCCCTCCCCGCAATTACAGGCCCTGAGCGGGCCGACAGTCCCAGGGACAACGGACTCCTCTCGGTACTGCTACATTGCCTGAAGAATGTAGGGCTACATCTACACTACGGGGGGGGGTCGATTTAAGATACGCAAATTCAGCTACGCGAATAGCGTAGCTGAATTCGACGTATCGCAGCCGACTTACCCCGCTGTGAGGACGGCGGCAAAATCGACCTCCGCGGCTTCCCGTCGACGGCTCTTACTCCCACCTTCGCTGGTGGAGTAAGAGCGTCGATTCGGGGATCGATTGTCGCGTCCTGACGGGACGCGATAAATCGATCCCCGAGAGGTCGATTTCTACCCGCCGATTCAGGCGGGTAGCGTAGACCAGGCCTATGTTTGATCACTGTGTAGGGAAGGGAGTGTGTCTAATTAATGGTTAGCGCAGGCCTTGATAGCTCTCCTGCGAGAGAGACTGGGTGGTCTGATACCCCAACACCTGTGGGATGACCCCCCCCACTCCGGCTTGAGCGCTCCTGGTGTGAAGTACTGGGTGTCAGGTCTCCTGAGTTCTTTCTCCGACTCCGGGAGCAGAGTGGTGTCTAGTGGTTAGAGCAGGGGAGACTAGGATTCAGGATTCCTTGGTTCTTTCCCTGGCTCTGGGAGGGCAGTGGGGTCTAGTGGTTAGAGCATGGGGGGGGGGGGGGCTGGGAGCCAGAATTCCTGGGTTCCGTTTCCAGTTCTGCCACTGACTGTGACCTCTGTCAAGTCACCTAACTTTCTGGTGCCTTTTGCTAGTCAGGACCCAGAGGACAGCACGTGGAGGGGGTGTGCTGCAAGGTTGGATGTTTTAGGTTCAAGTGGTGGTCCTTTCTGTAAGCGTTCAGACCAGCCTGACCCGTTTCAGTCCCTGAGCCAAGGCCAGTGTATGTGCACTGCCTGCAGCACCGCTCTGCTTTGCCCTGTGCTTTGGAATGGGTGTAATACCTATTTAGCGGCGTTCTGCAATCTCTTGGCTTGTCTGTGAGGCTCGGGGTTAGCCCTGGGGGGGAGCTATCGTTTTTCTTTGAAGAAAGGCTGATTCAGACGGCTTGGCGTACCTATTAAAATGCAGCGTCACTATGGGATCCCATATTTAGCCTTGTGAATCAAACAGAGTTGAAAGAACCTTTTCCACTTCAACTTCCCCTGCTTTGGCACACCTGTGAGTAACGGCGAGCCAGTCCCGGAGGCAGGCTCTCCCGGCGGAGCTGTGCCAGGACTGGAGCCCGCCAGCCCGCCAGGCATTGTCCACTGTCAGCTGATGGGAGACTCAAGATAATCGAGTCCAAGATGTCATTTTTTTCAGTCTCTTAAATGCCTGCGTCTTAGAGAACCATGAAACTGATTGGAGCAAGGCTCAGAGCCTGCAGGTAGCCCTTGGGGGGGTGTGTGTGTCTGCAGAGAGACGTACTAGACTGGCTTTGTGGCCTGGTGTCTGACACATTTCCTCAGCAATAGCTAAGTGGTGGTTGCATGGCCAGATAAATAGGACATCACTGGTGGAACCAATTCTGCCCTGGATCCTTCAGAAACTCTTAATCTGATGTGTGTCATAATGGCCGAGTTACTAAACTTGCTATACTTGTTGGTCAGCTCGCTGGAGCGATTTTCCAGATGAGCCAGCGGGTTGGAGTGAGTGGATGGGTGTATTCTCCCCCCCCCGCCCCTCGTTAAAGGTATTGGCAGATTTCTCCTCTCTAACCAAGCGCTCTGCTTCTGGTGTGGAGGACAAGACCCCTGGGCAAAAATGTGTAAATGTGCCTTCCAACCTCTGCAGTTTCTTAAGGGTGTGCTTCGGAAGAGCTGGTCTCACTGCTAATGCCTGCAGCCTTCTGTGTACTGCTGTCACCACGTCTAGAACCTGTGCCGAATAAATTGCTCCGGGGTAGAGACCCCACGGGTCAGAGTATCTCCGCACTTCCTGTGTCTCAAACTTCTTTTCTGCCTGTTTAATCAGTGGGGAAACTGAGGCTTGGTGGTCCCACCTTGTCAGTGACCGGAATAGAGCAGGGCACAGAACCCAGGAGTCCTGGCACTCAGCCGGGCGCTCTAACCACTGTGTTGTACTTGGCAGCGGTAGCTGGTTCTTGGGTGAGCAAATATTGAAAGGAGCCTGACGTGATCCTGATCTACTCTGCTTAACGACCAGTCAGACTCCCTGAGCAGTGTCTAAGTACCTTCATCCCAGGCTTCAGCACGAAGCCCCTTCTAGTGGCGAAAGGTGGAACCACCACCGCTTGGAAGCTAAAGCCAGCCAAACGCAAACTGCAAATGAGGCGCCTGTTTCTAAAAGAGGATGATGAGCTCTTGGGGTACACTTCCCGGGACGGAGATGGAGGCTCCCATCCAGACTGGCTGCCTTTCGGGGTGTGCTTTTGCTGAACACAAGTTGTTGGGCTCCACCCCTGGGGGGAACTGGTGAAAGTCTCTGGCCTGTGTTGTCCAGGAGGACAGGCTTGGATGATCCCTTCTGGCCTTGGAATGGCAAGTTACAAACTTCAGGGGCCGCTGTCCAACTGAAATCCTGCCACTTAAAACACTTGGCTGATCACGCACCTGTCCCCCTGCCTTTGTAGGTCATGTCTGTTCCCCCCCCCCCCCATCACCCCCTCCAATCTGGCCCCTCGTTCAGCAAACCAAAGAGCCTGTTTCTCCCATTGATTGTAGGTGTTAAGTGTAGGCAGGGGAAACTATTAGACGTTCGCGGAGAAGGGAGGTGGTGTCCCATCAAGGAACCTCTCTGGACTGTAGCTCAGGTTAGCGCAGTGGCTGTCTTCGTCTGGTGGTTTCCCACGGATGCTCCAAGCCATAGGGTGTTGACTGAGGGGGGGGGGGGGGATGTTATATACACACCCAGTTCCCTCTATGCCGAGTGCTTTCATTTCACTCTAGAACGGCGGCTGCGTAGTGAGGAACAAAGGGTGCTGAGGTGGGAGGCAGGACTCCTGGGTTTTATCACTGCCTTGCTGGCTTCACATCTCCAGGCGTGTTTCCTCTCCCCGGCCTTTGTGAGGCCGTGAGCGGCGTCCATACGGCACCTGGCAACGGGAAGGCGCTTGTGCGGAGCGCTGTGTGCGCTGCGGTTGCTGTCGGGCAGGATGCGAGAAATTGACTAGCACATGCTGAGGGCTAACATGTGACTGATCGATGGCAGTCACTGGAGCTGTTAGTGGCAAGGCTGAGACAGGCGGGTGGAATATTTCACATGTGCCAGGCAGTCCCAGCGGCTAACGTGAGGATGCAGCTACGCCGGGTGCATTAGAAAAACAGATCCTCATCCCTTGCAGACATGGGGCTGCTTCACTGGGAGGTTGCGTCTAGGTCTGGTGCCCCTGTGGATCTAGAACGACGCTGGGAAAACTAGGAGAGGGTTTGGAGAAGAACCATGGGGGCCATTCAAGGCTCGTGTGGTGAGCAACTGAAGTAGCTTTATGGAAGCGAAGGTTAAGAAGTGACTTAACCGCAGCCTGGGGAGAAGAGATGTGACCTCGGACAGCTCTTGGATCTAGCCACGAGGCAGGTTGAGATCACTGGCTCGGAGTTGGTCCACGATGGATGAAAATCAGAAGTAGGCTGCTGGCCATTGGGACAGACGGGCAGGGATCTGGTATGTGAGTCTCCGTCACATGCAGGTCTTCAGTCGAGACTGGGCGTATCTGTAAGAGGGATGTTTGTTCAACTGCACCTTATTGAGCTCAGCTCAGGAGTCTTGTGTCTCGCCGTACAAGAGATCGGACTAGATCTACGGTTCCTTTCTAGCCTTAACACTTCCGAGGTGCCGGCTCCCTTTGGAAGGGCAGGAACCGGTTGGGTGGCTTCAGACTGTGCGGCCCACAAGACCGGCACCTCCACTGACTGTCCAAGACCTCCTCGTTAGCTCAGCAGTGGGACGGGGACTGTAGCTGGAGGCTAACAATGTTCTTCAAGACCCGGAGAGGAGGTGTTCAATGAGAGATCCGTGGGTCTCTCTTTCTGGCTGTGCTTTTGGCACGCGTGGGCCATGTTGGGCCGGAATGTCTCCGGTTTGATCTTGGCTCAAAGGGGTCCCTCGTCCTTACCGTCGGGTGACTTGTGCTCCGACTGTGCTTTGCTCTCAAGGCCTGAAGCAAACCAGCCTGTTTGAAAACCGCAAGCCAGAAAGTGTGTTTGAAGACCCCAGCAACGTTCGAAGAGTGGAGATGGCCGAGCAGGATTTGTAGATCAAACAGGGGCGCTGACCCGGAAAAGTTTGCCACCTCCCCTGTTGGATTTAAGCACTCTGTCTTCCCCGACCACACTGGACTCAAATTGCATTGATCTCTCGGAGTGCCTTGCTCCTCACATCGTTGGCATCTTCAGCCAAGGTCCCGTCTGCTCTGCGCGGGTTACTTGTATGGCGGCAGTCCCAGAAGCCTCTTGTTTTAGGTGCTGCACAAACATAGAACAAAAACAGCCCAAAGTCTTAAGTAAGATGCTAAAGATCCCGTATTGCTCTTCACAGGGCTTCCCCGGTGGCCCAGAATTCCCCCTCCCTCACTGTCTGCAGCTTGCTGTGTTCTGTTTAGCTGCTGCTCTCTGCACCAGAGGTGGCTGCACTTCCTTCTGCCTCAGATATTGGGGGGAAACCACCTTTTAGTCTCTGATAACATCGGAGCCGTGCAGGGCTGTATTTCGTCTGAGACGTCAAAACCTCCGGCAACCGAGTGCTCACAGCAGCCAGGACCTTGCCCCCGTGACAAGTGTCACTGCACAGTCCGTCCAACGTGCTGTGGGTGTGAGTGGGGGCTCTTGCAGGCTGAAGCAACATACTGTTCCCGGGGTCTATTCCCGCTGCCCCATCGGGCGACTCTTTTCCCTCTTGGTGCCCCTGTTCCTCTCCCATCCTGTGTCTCGTTGTCTTTGTTCGACATGGCTACCGCAATGCCAAAACCACCGCAACCAAAATCTTCCCCAGACTTCGCACCAGTGCGGGGTTCTGCCTTGAGTGCTGCATGTTGCCCAGCAGGCGCTTAGCGGGGTGGGGGGTGAGCAAGTGCTGCTTGCTGGGCAGTGGCCCTAGAAGAGCCGGTCCCCGCCCCAAGGAGCTGCTGTTCTCGCTAGGCTAGGAAACCTTATGTGGAGATGAGGACTTGAGAGCCGCCTGACTTCGCCAGCCTCACACGGGAACGACTGAGGTTCAGTTATCTTTGGATCAGCCGCGGTCGCACCAGTGTCAGGAATATTGTGTCCCGTTCTGGTGCCCACGATTCAAGGCGGATGTCGATCAGCTGGAGAGGGAGGATTGGAAAACATCCCTTTGAGCTCCCTGTGTGGGTCACTTTCTGACAGGTTTCAGAGGCGTGGCCGTGTTGGTCTGTATCAGCAGAAACAGCGAGGAGTCATTGTGGCACCTTCGAGATGAACACATTTATCTGGGCAGAAGCTTTCGTGGGCTAAAACCCACTTCATCGGATGCATGGAGTGAAACATCCAGTAGCAGGTATAAATACACAACACGGGAAAAGCTGGGCGTTGCCTTACCAAGTGGGGGGTCAGTGCAAATGAGCCGATTCAATGAAGGTGGAAGTGGGCTGCTCTCAACAGTTGAGGAGAAGGGGTGGAAATCACTTTTGTAGTGCTAACGAGGCCAGTGCAATCAAGGTGGCCCGTTTCAAACAGTTGACAAGAAGGCGTGAGTATCACCGGGGGGGGGGGTTACTTTTTGCAATGACCCAGCCACTCCCAGTCTTTATTCAGGCCTAATTTGATGGTGTCCAGTTTGCAAATGAATTCCAGTTCTGCAGTTTCTCACTGGAGTCTGTTTTTGAAGATTTTTGTTGAAGAATTGCCACTCTTAAGTCTGGCACTGAGTGTCCAGGGAGATTGAAGTGGTCTCCAACTGGTTTTTGAATGTTATAATTCTTGATGTCTGATTTGTGCTTATGCCCCAATACATTTGTTAGGCTCTAAGGTGCCACAGGGACTTCTCACTGTTTTCGCTCTTTCTGGTTAACCTCACAGAGAAGGCAAAGGGGCCACTCGATCCCAGTTTGAAGAGCCCTCTCAGATCCAGCCAACTGTTGAAGCCTAACAAATTCAGAGGAGAAAGAAGATGCACGTTTTTAACAGGGAGGCGAATTAACCGCTGGCACAGCTTGCTGAAGGTCGCGCTGGATTCGCCAGCGCTGGCAAAGTCCAGCCGGGATGTTTTTCAAAGAGTTCTGCTCTAGATCGACTAGGAATGAATTCAGGGCCATCCGGGGGTCAGCCGGGGTGAACGCCATGCGCCCCTCGGGCCTTAGCAGGACTGTCTGGCAGTTAGGGTGCTAGCCTGGGAATTGAGACTCTTAGGTTGGGAAACTGAGGCAGGGCTGCTACTGGCACTGCCCTTCCTCACAGGAGGTTGTGGGGATCAGTGACCTGCAGACTGAGATACATGCCCATCCCCTGTGCGGTGTAAGTATCTAAAAGCCAGGGATCAAACCCCGCCCGGCCCCTTCATTCCGTCCTCCATGTGCTGTTCCTTGCTGCCCCTTTGCTGGGGGAAGCTCCGAGGTTCAGTGCCCCGGCAGCTCCCCACTCCGCAGCACATGGGCTTTGTCTAGCGCCAGCTTCGCTGCAGCACCGCTGGCTGATCTCGGAAGATGCTGCTGCTGGAGCTGTGAGTCACAGCAGGCAGGATGCAAACGAGGGGGCTGGAAGCCCTGGCGCGCTCCAGGTTTTGGCCTATATTTCTGGCGTTGCCGCGTGAGCGGGCAGCTCTTTATTGGGCGGGGGCTGAGGGCTCTCTCGTTCCAGAACCGAAACGAAAACTCCTCGTGGAGTCATGCCGGTGACTAAGCAGCTGCGGGTTGCAAGGTGTCTGTGCAAATCCCCAGGAGGAAGTCTATGGAGGAGGACGCCCTGGTCCCTTCTAGGGGGTGGGGGGCAGGAGGAGATTGACTTCCTGGTCACTCTGATCTGAACAGGTTTGCCTGTGGGAAGCGGATGCGTGGGTCTCTTGCCGTGGGGCGGTCTGGTGAGTGTCGCCCGCCCGTGCTGTGTGCAGCGGCTCTTCAGCTGGGGATGCTGAGCGAGTTTTGCTTTCAGTTTCAGGCTGGAGCATGGCTCTTCGAGGGGTGGGAAAGGGTGGGTGTCTGGGCCGTGCCCAGCTGGAGGAAGCCTAGCATCTGAGCAGCGGCCCCGGCTCAGCTGGGAGCCGTGCGGAAGTGTAGCCGGGTGGCTTTTAAAAGCAGCCAGCGTGAGGAGAGGAGCTAACGCAATCTGCCCCACAGCCTCAGGGCCTGCGGCTGGAGCAGAGAGGAGCAGTAGGCTCTAGGAGCCGTTGTTTTGCCAAGTTAAGCCAGCCAGCCTGGTGCGGTGGGGGCCCACTGGCCTGCGGCCTCCTGAGACGTCTGGCGCAGAGGGCTGGCGGGGTAGGATCCCAGGCCCCGCCAAGCGGGGTGTGTACGGCCGGGTTCCGGCCCACGACCGTGCTTTGGTTCCCATCGAAGGCTGGTTTCTCTGTGGCAAACTGGGTCATCCAGCAGGAAGTGCGTTGTCAGCTTTTCCGGGCCGGCCTGGGGGGGAGGCGTGGCGTGGCGTTTCTGTGCTGAAGGCTGCGTTGACTCGAGCGAACGCTTGCGAAAGCTCCTCTCCCAAGGGCCTAGCCAGAACGTAGGACGCGGTGCTGGGAAAAGTGGCCGAACTTAGCAGTGATCCGAAGCCCAGGCTCGGAGCCCGAGTCCGTCGCCATCGGAAGAGGGGCAGGAGCTTTCAATGGGAGCCTGTCGCTGTGGCCCCGTTAATTGAAACGCTGCAGAGCAACGTTGCCCGGCCAGGCTGACTGAGATGGCGGCAGCTCCAGCCCAGGGGCGAAGCTCTTAGCCCCCGTGGCTCGGCTGTGGGGCCTGAGAAAAGCCCGGCTTCGTGGGGTGCTGGACAGACACCTAGTCGGAAGGTCTCTGCCCTGAGGAGTTCACAGTCTAGACACGTGTAAAGCTGGTCCCAGCCACCGGCCTGCGCCTGGATCAAAGGGGCGGGTGTTAAAACGAGTGACAAATCCGCACGGTTACTCAGATTGCCTTGAAATTTGGTGCCCCTCATACGGACCCGGGATAGGGTGAGCGGTCCACATTTGGGACTGTTTGAGCAGATGGGGCCCGAGATACACACACACACACCCCCCCCCCAGTCAGATTTTCTTACTGATGACATTTGTCCAACTGTCCCCCCACCTCCGGCGTGGGAATCAAACCACGGCTCTTATCCTGGCACAAAGGTCCCAGTGCATGGCACCCACCTGCCCTTTGGGGGAGCAAAATGATGTCATGTGGGCTGCCTGGGCTAGAACCTAATCAGGCCAGGACTGGCTCATTGTCTCCTTATGTTTCTCCCATCCGGCTGCCTCCCTCCCCTGTCCCGGGTCCTGTGCTCTGTAGGGTAGGATCCTGGTGCCCCTTGCGTGGCAGGAGAGCTCATTGGCCGCTAGAACTCAATCTGCCGTGGGGCAGGCTCTGCGAGCCAGGACGGTCTCCCCTAAGGACCTGACCGGCGGTGCAGGAGTCGGCAGTGCCTCTGGCTGGCGTCTGGTACCGCGAGCCAGGACTCCTGGGTTCGGTTGGCCTGTCTATGCCTTGAGCGTCCCTTCTATAAAAGGGGGGAAGATCCCATTGTTCCAGTTCTGGATTCCTAGCTTATGTGGCCGGAAGGCTCCTCTGTGATCGTTCAGTTTGGCCTGACCATGGCGTCTAGAGGCATCAGCTGTGCAGGGAGCTGAGCAGGTCCTGCCGGAGGAACTTAATCTACCCCCCCCCCCCCAACGGGGTGTGAAAGTGTTTTGGACCTAAAAGGGACCCTTAGTTCTGTCTAGTCTGACCTCCTGTGCATTGCAGGCTGTTGGAGCGCATGTGGCTAGTTTAGAAAGGGTAAACTGAGGCATGGGACTGTGTGATCTGTGAGGACCTGGTTCCCGGTCCTATGCTCGGTCAGGCTATAATTAATGACTTCCTTTGGGCGGGGAGGAATGCTGGCTGGACTCCAGAAGGTCAGAGCTCTGAAATTGGCCTCGGTAAAGAATGTCTCCGACCAGTACGTTTCCCCGGCCTCCAGGAAGGTGGCCTCCTTTGTGTACAACTGGCGGGTGGGCTAATAAACCTCCCTCCTGGCCCAGCCCCGCTGTGACGCGTGGCCATCTGTGGACCTTGGCTGCTGCTCTCCCAAGACCTGCCTTTCAAACACTTGTCCTGGCGGCCTGCGAAGATGTCTGGCCTCCTCTTTACACCAGCCATGGGACTTCCCTGAATTAATTCCTGCTTAAACTAGAGCCAGTCTCTTCGCTGACTTGCTTTACAAAAAGCGGCCCTTGCTGTGCTCCTCCAATCTCTCTCTCTCTCTCATTTTTTGAATGTGTCATCCAGTTTATTCAGTCACGTTGGAAGTGCTGCAAAACCAGGACTCCTGGGTCTGTAGTGAGTGAGGACCATGGGGCTGGGAGCCAGGACTCCTGGGTCTGTAGCGAGTGAGGGCCATGGGGCTGGGAGCCAGGACTCCTGGGTTCCCAATGGCCTCTAACTCCAAACTGATCAAAGGAAACTTCCTTTAAGTGCGCAGCGCCCAGTTAGCTGGTGGAACTCCTGGCCACAAGAGGCCAAGAGCGTAGCAGGCGTGGACACATGTACCGGTCACAAGAACATCCAGAGTTACTATACAAATTAAAGAAGCTCTTGGAAGGGATCTAAATTCTTCTCCTTTGGCTTGAGCCGAACTCTGGTTATCTGGAAGGGAAACTTAAACAATAACTTCGGGGCTTCTTACAACGTCTCCTGACGCGGCTGGTGCCGGCCACTGACTGAGACCGAGCCTTGGTCTAAGGCCAGCCCGGCCGTGGCTCTGCTCTGGGATGGTGGGCAGAAGGTTAGAAGGATCCTGGGTACATCTAAATGTCACAACGCACGTCAGTTTCCCCCAGAGCCCTAAACTTGCCTGTCTTGGAGCAAGGCAAGTGGTCTTGATCTCGCCACACCAAGCGACGGGAGAGTCGGTCGCTTCCCTCGGGAGGTTGTGCCAGTGGTTCATTCCCCTCAACTGTTAGAAACTGGTGCTTGGCCTGTGTCCTGCAGGTGTTGAGCCTTGGTCTGCCTTTCTCTGCTCGGTTCAAGAGCCCGTGAGTCTCTGCTGTTCTCTTCCCTGGCAAGCTGGGTTCCTTTGCTTCGATCATTTTCTTCTGGCCAGGGAGTCGGGGGTCTTTGGCACTTCCGACAAGCGGCTCTAGCAATCTAGGAGAAATCTGCCGCACCTGCTGCTTCGTGCCTGTCTCCTGGCCACCAGCTTCATCTAGTGTCTTAAAGCACCCGGCGTGGGCTTTTCGGTCGGCGGCCCCGTTCGTCGCCCAGCACGGCCCCAAAAGAGCTGGCGACGGGCATGTGAAGCGAGAGATGAGGCGGTCGTAACGCGGGCAGATGGGTTCGTCGCCCGCCGACCTAGCGCTGTGTACACCGGTGCACGGGCTCGTCCAGCTCTGGAGCTCGGGGGCCGAAGTAATTGCGTAGTGTAGCCCTGGCCGAGCTCACAATTTGCATGAGGAGCCTCTGCCCAGGGACCCGAATGCTTCACCTGGCTCGCCTTAGGGAGCCCAGGGAGGAAATTGCTGCCAAGGTGGGACTAGAACCCAGGAGTCCTGGCTCCCCGTTCCTCTCGCTCCGCTCCCCTCGCCGCTGAGCTGGGACTAGAACCCAGGAGTCCTGGCTCCCCGTTCCTCTCGCTCCGCTCCCCTCGCCGCCGAGCTGGGACTAGAACCCAGGAGTCCTGGCTCCCCGTTCCTCTCCCTCTGCTCCCCTCGCCGCCGAGCTGGGACTAGAACCCAGGAGTCCTGGCTCTCCGTTGCTCTCGCTTCGCTGCCGAGCTGGGACTAGAACCCAGGAGTCCTGGCTCCCCGTTCCTCTCGCTCCGCTCCCCTCGCCGCCGAGCTGGGACTAGAACCCAGGAGTCCTGGCTCCCCGTTCCTCTCCCTCTGCTCCCCTCGCCGCCGAGCTGGGACTAGAACCCAGGAGTCCTGGCTCCCCGTTGCTCTCGCTCCGCTCCCCTCGCCGCTGAGCTGGGACTAGAACCCAGGAGTCCTGGCTCCCCGTTCCTCTCCCTCTGCTCCCCTCGCCTCCGAGCTGGGACTAGAACCCAGGAGTCCTGGCTCTCCGTTCCTCTCGCTTCGCCGCCGAGCTGGGACTAGAACCCAGGAGTCCTGGCTCCCCGTTCCTCTCGCTCCGCTCCCCTCGCCGCCGAGCTGGGACTAGAACCCAGGAGTCCTGGCTCCCCGTTCCTCTCCCTCTGCTCCCCTCGCCGCCGAGCTGGGACTAGAACCCAGGAGTCCTGGCTCCCCGTTCCTCTCCCTCTGCTCCCCTCGCCGCCGAGCTGGGACTAGAACCCAGGAGTCCTGGCTCTCCGTTGCTCTCGCTTCGCCGCCGAGCTGGGACTAGAACCCAGGAGTCCTGGCTCCCCATTCCTCTCGCTCCGCTCCCCTCGCCGCCGAGCTGGGACTAGAACCCAGGAGTCCTGGCTCCCCGTTCCTCTCCCTCTGCTCCCCTCGCCTCCGAGCTGGGACTAGAACCCAGGAGTCCTGGCTCTCCGTTCCTCTTGCTTCGCTGCCGAGCTGGGACTAGAACCCAGGAGTCCTGGCTCCCCGTTCCTCTCGCTCCGCTCCCCTCGCCTCTGAGCTGGGACTAGAACCCAGGAGTCCTGGCTCCCCGTTGCTCTCGCTCCGCTCCCCTCGCCGCCGAGCTGGGACTAGAACCCAGGAGTCCTGGCTCCCCGTTCCTCTCGCTCCGCTCCCCTCGCCTCTGAGCTGGGACTAGAACCCAGGAGTCCTGGCTCCCCGTTGCTCTCGCTCCGCTCCCCTCGCCGCCGAGCTGGGACTAGAACCCAGGAGTCCTAGTTTTTGGTTTTTTTTTTTTTTTTGCTCCCCCCCCCTTCCCAGCCTGACCCAAGAGTGAGCAACCGAGGGAGCGATTGATTCTCCAGCCGTAAATCAGGATCAGGCTCCCGCCCCCAAAAGATCTGCTCTGGGCCCTGTCGAGGGGCAGTTCCTGGCCTGTGCGCTACGGGGGCCAGGTAAGATCCCCGGGGGCGCTTCGGGCCGTGGAGAGAGCCTGAGAGGAAGCGGGCAGGGCTGCTCCTAGGCCGTAGGCTCTGAACGAACTCAGGTGTGTGCTGGGGGGTTAGTGCCAGTTGGTCCTTTGCCAGAGAACGGGCCGCGCTGTCGTTCTTACAGCTCAGGTTCCCTGTGTGCACGTGCTGTGGATTTGAGCGTGCACGCTGGATTTCGGGACCCGAGTCTGCCCCAGCAGCCCTGAGCATGCGCGCCCCCCCCGCTCCCACCCACTGCTCCTGCGGGGGTTTCTGCACATTCATTGTTCCGGAGCCGGAGCCGTGACGTCATCAGCCGAGGCCGAGGCAAGCCCACTGCCTTCTGGGAGCTGTAGTTCTGGCCCGACTGCAGGCCCCGGCTTTGTTTGCGGGGCAGCCCGACCCTAAAAAGCAGAGTGCAAGGGCAGGGGTCAGCGGAGGTCATGTGCCCGGAGGAGAAGTGCCTCGTTCTGGCTCAGGCTTTGGCATGGGGCCCGGAGTCTCCCTCCCGGCTCTCTAGGTCCGGGTGTTCCCAGCACAATGGGGCTCGGCTTGTCTGTTAGACCTTTCTCCGTGGGATCAAAGAGCCTGTTCTCATATGTTGGTTCCCCTCGCCTGGGCTCAAGTCCCCCCCCCTTAACACCTTCTCATTGGGAAGCTGAAGAGCTGGCGGACCTGGAGTCATCGCTCGAAGGCCGGTTTGCGAATCCATTAATTGTGGCTTTTCGCCAGCCCCTCTCTGATTGAACTGGGCACCGCAGTCCAGCCGTGGTCTCTCCAGTGCCGAATAAAGCATTGCGGGCCGGGGGCTGCCGGGGGCTGGGGACGACTGCGAAGCCACTCCTGAAACTAGGCGCTGGGGCTGTTCCGGCCCCCGATCCCTCCCCTCTGGGCTGATCTGGGGGCCGGGAAGCTGTCTGCCTTGCTCTGAACCCGAAGGCATTTGGTGCAGGGGGAGATCGGGCTTGGGGTGGAAGTTTTTGTTGTTTTGCCGTTGATCTGCCTGGGGTGGGTTCCAATCCAGCCATGCCGCTTGCTTGCTGGGCCCTTGTGCGGCAATCAAGGGGGCTCGGCATAGCCAGTGCCTGTCCCGAAGCTTGCGCTCCTTGGAGCGCTGGCCAGCTGCAGCCCAGAGCAGCAAAGCCATTTGGGTGCCTGAGGGTCAGACCCGGCTCTCGAGAGTCGCCGGCTAGCGGGGGACAGTTGGGCTCGCCCCTCGCGTCTCTTCCGGGCCAGCCGAGTCAAGGTCGGGGCTGGAGCCTGAATCGAGGGTCAGAAGCCGATTCCTTTCTGAGGCGCTCAAGCCCCCGGGGGCCGGAGCAGAGACCCAGCCCCCTGCCCGGGTGGGGGGTAGGGGGGAAAGCAGAGAATGGATCGTGGGGGCATTCCCAGAACTCCAGGCTATTGGACAGATGTGCGGGCTGGCTGGGGGCGGAGTCAGCCTTGGCTCCGCCCATACGTGGCACTGTCGGCCTGCCCTGGGTAACTCTTGGGGGGTCACCCTTCCCCGCTCCAGTGGGATGGGCCGCGGGCTGGACCTGGAGCTGGGCTGGCACAACAGAGGGGGCTGATTTTGTTTGGGGGAGGGGGGAACTGAGTGGCACCTGGTGCAGTGGGAAGGGGGCAAGTCAGCTGGAGTCTGGTGTGATTAGGGGGACCCTGGTCTCGAGTCTGGGGACCCCATGTGCCCACATCTTGATTGACCGAGGGTGGGGTGTAGTAGTTAGTGAGGGTTGGAGGGGGTGGAGCTGGGAGCCAGGACTCCTGGATTCCATCCCCAGCTCCGATGGGGAGTGGGGTCTAGCGGGGTGTGTGTGTGTGTGGGGGGGGGGACTGGGAGCCAGGACTCCTGAGTTCTGTCCCCAGCTCTGCCACTAACCTGTGACCTTGGGCGAGACCTGTGGCCGGTCTCCTTAGATTGTCCCTGCTGGGGGAAGGGCCCGCCTGGGAGCGCTGTCTGTCCAGGCCTGGCATGGTGGCGCCTTGAGCCAGGACAAGAGGGCCTGGATCCTACGGCAGCGCAACTAGGACAAACCCGTCTGCTGGCTGCGAGGCTCCCTTCCTGGCCCTCCCGTGTTCACCGCCGGTTCTCCGCTCTTCTCTTCCAGGATCAGAAAGTGGAAAAGAATAAAAAATGAAAGTGGACCGAACGAAACTGAAGAAAACCCCCACTGAGGCTGTGAGTATCGCTGGGGATTGGAACCCTCGGTCTTCCGGGCGGGATTGGGGGCTGGAAGGCTCCCGGGAAACACAGGGCTCGGGGCTGGCTACTGGCCAGCCGGGCCATCACGCTGCCTGGGAGATATTACCGCTGCAGGCGGGATCTTGCCTTCGCAACGGGATGTAAATCCTCTGGCCTAGGAATTGCCAGGCCATGCTTGGGCTGCCATTTTTACTGGGATCAAACTGAATCCAGAGCCGGGGAGAGAACCCAGGAGTCCTGGCTCCCAGCCCCCCCTGCTCTAACCACTAGCCCCCACTCCCCTCCCAGAGCCGGGGAGAGAACCCAGGAGTCCTGGCTCTCAGCCCTCCCCTGCTCTAACCACCAGCCCCCACTCCCCTCCCAGAGCCGGGGAGAGAACCCAGGAGTCCTGGCTCCCAGCCCTCCCCTGCTCTAACCACCAGCCCCCACTCCCCTCCCGGAGCCGGGGAGAGAACCCAGGAGTCCTGGCTCCCAGCCCTCCCCTGCTCTAACCCACCAGCCCCCCACTTCCCTCCCAGAGCCGGGGAGAGAACCCAGGAGTCCTGGCTCCCAGCCCCCCCTGCTCTAACCACCAGCCCCCACTCCCCTTCCAGAGCCGGGGAGAGAACCCAGGAGTCCTGGCTCCCAGCACTTCCATACTAACTACTAGACCCACCTGGTGTGAAAACTGTTGCTCCTTGTAGGGGGTGTTCTGAGGGCCCTGCATGTGAAGAGGGAGTGCTCTCCCTTGATGCCAGAGGGCTGGGGTTCAGAACCGCTGGGTTCTCCAGGCATGTTTGAAATCAGCCCTGGGAGAATCCCGGGGCGAGGGGGTCCGGCCGGATCATGGCCCCGGGCCCGAAGCAGCCTGGTCCCCCTGACCTGCCTCTCCCCACTTCTCTCCCCAGCCTGCCGACTGCAGGGCCTTGATTGACAAGCTCAAAGTCTGCAATGATGAGCAGCTGCTGCTGGAACTGCAACAGATCAAGACATGGAACATCGGGAAGGTGGGTGTCTGGGGCGCTCGCTGTTCCGCTGGGGCTGCCTCTGGCTGGGACCTCGGCTCCTGGGCCAGCCCCAGCCGTTGCCGGGGGTTTGGCAGGAATCGGTCGCTCACTGTTTGCGGGGGGTCACCTGCTAGGGATCTGTGAGAACTGAGGAGAAGATACCACGTCCCCTCCAGGGAGCACCAGCTCTGGGGATTGGCTGGCTCAGTGGGTGGGGAATGGGGCATGGGGCCTTCCCCTCTAGGGGGCGCCAGCTGTGATCCAGGCCGGCGCAGTGGTGGCCGCCAGCCGAGCCCGTGGCTCGTGAGGGACTATTTGGTGGCCAGTGTAAGTTCTAGTGTACGGTTGTGACGATGGTGCCCGTGGGAGCCAGCTGCGGTCACTCAATTAGAGTGAACTGCAAACAAAATGGGGCAGACAGACCCCAGAAGCTGGTGGATCTTCCAACACTTAGATTTACCAACCAGCACAAAACAGCTTCCATAGGACCTCCCTGGTTCCTCAGATGTCCAAACAACGCAGTTCCCTTAAAGTGCCCGGCCTCCGGCCTCCATCCAGACACACATGTCAGATAGGATGATGATTACTGAACATCTGATCTCATATAAAAGAAAAGGTTCTTCCAATCCCAAAGGATCAGCCACACACCCAGGTCCAATGATAACTTAGCTCTTAACCACAATACACGCGTAGAGCCAATTCTTATTAACTAAGCTAAAATTTATTAAAAAAGGAGAGAGTGTTGGTTCAAAGATCAATATACAGACAGACTTGAGTTCAATTCTTGAGGTTCAGATGCATAGCAGGTGAGCTTGTAGTGCCAAAAGTCCTTTTAGAAACAGTCCAGAGGTTATAGTCCAATGTCCATATTCAGGGTGACTCCAGTCAGTGACTGGGGATCTCAATCCTTGTGGCTCCGGGTTTCCCCCTCTTGGAACCCAAAGCAGATCTGAGATGAAGCAGGGTCGTGTCCCAGGGTTTTTATACATTTCCTGCAGCCTTTCGGCCTGAGAAAACAATAGGCCTAACTCTCCTTCTCCCAAACATCCTGGCAATTAGCCCAGGGTCATTTATCCATTACACAGTTCAGATCCAGGTTACCCCAACCTTCAAAGAGACATAGAGACAATAATACGATTTCCCTCAAGTATCATCACAAATGTTAATATTCCTTTTTTGATCTTTGAATCAAAGCTCTAGCAATAGACAAGACTTGTTTGCTCACATCACAAGCCCTGAGCAAACCGCTCCCCTTCTCTCTCTAACAATGCCGCTGCATTTCAGAGCTCTGTTCATTCACCGATCTTCCTAACCAGTCGCTACAGTTCGGCCCTGGGGCAGGTCAGTCTGGGAGGTAATTAACTCTTTCTGGCCCTGTCACCTTTCAATGAGATATTCAATTACACTCATAAGGTCACAACGGTAAGCGCCTCCCATCTTGGTACTGGCCTGGGGCTGGGGGGGGGGGGGGGGAGAAGAGACGTGTAGGGGCAGGGCGGAGCCAGGACTCCTGGGTTCGCTGGCTGCTCCCCTCACCCCGTCTCCCCCCCTTCAGTGTGAGCTGTACCACTGGGTGGATCTCTTGGACCGCTTTGACGGCATCCTGGCCGACGCCGGGCAGACGGTGGAGAACATGCTGTGGATGCTGGTGTGCGACCGGCCGGAGCGGGAGCAGCTCAAGGCCCTGCTGCTGGCCGTGCTCAACTTCACCGCCCTGCTCATAGAGTACAGCTTCTCCCGGCATCTCTACAGCTCCATCGAGGTGGGGAGGCAGGGCCCCTGGCTTTCATGGGAGGGGAGTGGGGGCTAGTGGGTAGAGTGGGGGGGCTGAGAGCCAGGACACCTGGGTTCTCTCCCTGGCTCTGGGAGGGGAGTGGGAGCTGACTGTTGGGGTGCTGGGAGCCAGGACTCCTGGGTTCTCTCCCGGCTCTGGGAGGGGAGTGGGGATTAGTGGTTAGAGTATGGGGGGGCTGGGAGCCAGGACTCCAGGGTTCTCTCCCTGGCTCAGGCTGGGATCCCCCGGCTCTGAGCCCCGAGAAGCCCCCGACCCGTGCAGTGTCTAACCCCTCCCGCTGTCCCACAGCACCTGACCACGCTGCTGGCCTCCTCGGACATGCAGGTGGTGCTGGCCGTGCTGAACCTGCTCTACGTCTTCAGCAAACGCTCCAACTACATCACGCGCCTGGGCTCCGACAAGCGGGCGCCCCTGCTGTCCCGGCTGCAGCACCTGGCCGAGGTGAGCGCCCCACACGCCGTGGGGGGTGGGGAGGGGCGGGGCTGGAGCGGCTCTGGATGTGGCTAACCCCCCTCTCCTCTCCCGCAGAGCTGGGGCGGCAAGGAAAACGGCTTTGGACTGGCCGGGTGTTGTAGAGACTTGCACATGGTGGTGAGTTCCCGCCCCGGCTTCCCTCTCTTCCGCTAGCCGGCCCTGGCACGCCCTGAGCTGCGGCTTCCTGGCCCCTGAGCGCCTGGCCCAGGGCGGTGACAGATGCCGGACCCCTGGTGCTGTCCGCACCCCGAGCCCTCATGGGCGGAGTTCCTGGGGGACCCCCAGTGCTGCCCCGCATCGCTTGTTCTCTCCTGGACGCCTGGGTTCTCTCCCGGCTCTGGGAGGGGAGTGGGGGCTGGTGGGTTAGAGCAGGGGGGCTGGGAGCCAGGACTCCTGGGTTCTCTCCCTGGCTCTGGGAGGGGAGTGGGGGCTGGTGGGTTAGAGCAGGGGGGCTGGGAGCCAGGACTCCTGGGTTCTATTCCTGGCACAGGGAGGGGAGGGGGGGTCTAGTGAGTTGGAAGGAGGGCTGGGGGCCCGGACTCCTGGGTTCTCTCCCCGGCTCTGGGAGGGGGTTCCTTGTAATGGTAGCTGCTCCGTCTCCCCTCCCTGAAACAGCAGCACATGGCGCCCTGCCAGGGCGGCTAGCACATGAGGCTGGCGCTCCGGACTCCTGGCTTCTAGTCCCAGCTTGGCCTGCGTGCCTCAGTTTCCCTCTTGAGGGGGAGCTCTGAGCGGGGTAGGTGGGGCTCTCCCCAGTCTGGGAAGGGGCAGGCTGGCCCCTGCAGCGCTCTGACCCCCCCGTGCTGTGCTCTCTATGTAGAAATACCCACCCAGTGCCACCACGCTGCACTTTGAGTTCTATGCAGATCTGGGCACCGAGGTCAAAGTGGATAAAAGGGTGAGTGTCCGGCCGGGGAGGGCTGATCCCGTAGGGGGAGACCCCAGTGTGGGGCAGGGGGGGAGGGAATCATAGCTTGAAAGACCCTGGAATGAGGCCAATTCCGGGGGGCCCAGCCCTGCTTGGCTCTGGCTCACAAGCTCTGTCCTTAGCGCCCTGAGCTGTCAGCGCTCATCCGGGAAGGGCAGATTTCCTTAGCCGTGCCTGCGGCGTCAGGACGCCTACCACCCTCAGCAGCTTGTGGCCCGCCATGCCCCCTAGAGCGAGGTGGGACTGGGAGCCAGGACTCCTGGGTTCTCTCCTCAGCTCTGGGGGAGGAGTGGGGGCTAGTGGTTAGAGCAGGGGGCTGGGAGCCAGGACTCCTGGGTTCTCTCCCCGGCTCTGGGAGGGGAGTGGGGGCTAGTGGTTAGAGCAGGGGGCTGGGAGCCAGGACTCCTGGGCTCTATCCCTGGTGCCAGGAGGGGCGGGTGTGGGAGAGGTTGGAAGTCAGGACTCCTGGGTTCCATCTCCTAGCTTTTGTGTGGGGAGACTGACCGAAGCTGTGGACGGCTCCCCCTCCCAGTTCCCACCCGCTGTCCCTTTAATGCCCCCGCCCCCTTCCTTTGCAGACGACCAGCAACACGCTGCATTACATCCACATAGAACAGCTGGACAAGGTAAGGCTTTGGGCCTGGCGGGGGGGACGGGCCGGGACACGGGTTTGAAGCTGCCCGGTGCCGAGCCCTCGTCTGGTCTCCTCCTGCAGATTTCGGAAAGCCCCTCCGAGATCATGGAATCCCTCACCAAGATGTACAGCATCCCCAAGGACAAGCAGGTCAGTGCTGGGGCATCGCCGGGGCTCCCGGGTTCTGTCCCCAGGGCGAGTGGTCAGAGGAGGGGTCCTGGGGGAGGCAGGACTGCTTGGTTCTATTCCCTGCTCTGGGAGGGGAGTGGGGTCTAATGGGTGGGGGCTGGGAGCCAGGACTCCTGGGTTCTATCCTCAGCTTGACTTGACTCTGGGAGAGAGCCCGTGCCTCTCTCTGCCTCAGTTCCCCTCCTGCCCCCCATCTAATGATTACAAGCTACTTGGGGGCAGCCTCTTGCCTTGTGGGTGGTGGTGGTGGTGGTGGGGAACTGTGCAGTGTTGGGAAGGGTGGGGCGCGGTTGTGGGCTGTACCGTAATACACCCCCCCCCATACTCTCTGTCCCCCGCCCCACTCCAGATGCTGCTCTTCACACACATCCGCCTGGCACACGGCTTCTCCAACCACAGAAAGCGTCTGCAGGCTGTCCAGGCCCGGCTGCATGCCATCTCCATACTAGGTAAGGGGGCCTCTGACCGCCTGCAGGGCGGAGCCTGCCTCCTGCACGGCCTGGCGCTGCCACCCAGTGGCCCTGCTCGATGCCAGCTGTGCCACCCGGCCTAACGCGCTGCCCCTCTGTGCCCGCAGTGTACTCCAATGCCCTGCAGGAGTCGGCCAGCAGCATCCTGTACAACGGGCTGATCGAGGAGCTGGTGGACGTGCTGCAGATAACGGACAAGCAGCTCATGGTGGGTGTCCCAGGTGGGGGGCTGGGATGGCTGGTAACCCCATGGAGGCGGGGGTACCGGGGTTCTCGGGGCACCTGTGCTTGTCAGCCCCACTGACATGGGAGGGGAACCCAACCAGCTGCTGATGCAGGATGGCCTTGGCAGCTGTGCCTCAGTTTCCCCCCGCGGGTGCTGGGAAGCCAGGGCCCGGCTTGGCATCTCACGCCCCTCGTCACCTCACGCAGGACATCAAGGCGGCCTCCTTGAGAACCCTCACCTCCATCGTCCACTTGGAGCGGACCCCGAAACTCAGCAGCATCATTGACTGCACGGGAACCGCCTCCTACCACGGCTTCCTGCCGGTCCTCGTGCGGAACTGCATCCAGGCCATGATCGGTGAGCGGGGGCGGCTGGGTGAGGGGCCGGGGGAGCGGCTGGGTGTGGGGCCAGGCTGGGGGCGGGGCTGGGGGAGACCCAGGCGAACAGCTGACTAGAATGTCCCTTGCAGACCCGACCATGGAGCCGTACCCTCACCAGTTTGCCACGGCCCTCTTCTCTTTCCTCTACCACCTGGCCAGCTACGACGCGGGCGGGGAAGCGCTGGTCTCCTGCGGCATGATGGAGGCCTTACTGAAGGTGACGTGGGGAGAGGGCCTTTGTCCTCTCGAGGGTGCCGGCTCCGGGGGGGTGGGGCGGACAGGACAGGGGCCCCAGCTCCCATGTGGCCCGAGGGCAGAGAGCTGGCTGGCTCAATGGAAGGGCTGCTCCCGAGGGGCTGGGGAGCAAAGGACTTCTGCCCTCTCTGGAGATTGTCCCGGAGCCGGAACTGAACGCCCCCGGGCAGATCCTGGGTTCCCCGGGTCACAGATCCCAAGGCTGCATGGGACTGAGGTGGTCTCGGCTGGCCCCGCGGGCGTCCCCCTCATGCCGAGCAGATGGAACTAGGGTGGGTTTCAAAGCCCCCTGGGGGGCGCGTGGCCCCGCTCCTCGGCTCGCCTGTAACCAGGGATCTCGCTGCTCCCCCCCGCCAGGTGATCAAGTTCCTGGGGGATGAACAGGACCAGATCACCTTCGTGACCCGGGCAGTCCGCGTGGTGGATCTCATCACCAACCTGGACATGGCGGCCTTCCAGTCCCACAGCGGCCTCTCCATCTTCATCTACCGGCTAGAGGTAACCGGCCCCCCGCCGGCCGCAGCCCCCCGACCCCCCTGCCCAGCCCCCGCTAATGCCCTGCTCTCTCCCCAGCACGAGGTGGACCTGTGCCGCCAGGAGTGCCCCTTCGTCATAAAGCCAAAGATCCAGAGACCGCCCACCGCCCCCCTCCAAGAAGGGGAGGAGATGGAGACGGACATGGAAGGTAACTGGGAACGTCCCGGAGCACGGGGGGGGTGGCTGAGCCATGCGTTCCCCCCGCATTGCCTAGCAGTGGGAGCTGTCTGCGGGCGGGCTCGGCGCTGCGGCCGAAACCCCGTGGAGATGGATGTTGGCCTGGGGTCGGCCGAGCTGCAGGTCTCCTGCCCCGGGAGATGGAGGGGTTTGGGAGTGAAAGAGCTTTCCAGAGGTCTTTGCTTCCAGCCCCTGTGCTCTAACCCGTAGCCCCCACTGCCCTCGCAGAGCCGGAGAGAGAACCCAGGAGTCCTGGCTCCCAGCCCCCCTGCTCTAACCCGTAGTCCCCACTCCCAGAGGGCTCAGCCCCAGAGAGGTGGCGGCTCCGTGGGGCCGGAAGGAATCGGGCGCTGGCACGGTGCCGAGGAATCCCGGTGTGTGTGGTTCCCGGAGTGTAACGTTCCGTGTCCCCCTGCAGTGTCAGACGTGGCCATGGAGAGCAGCCCGGGCCCCTCGACCTCAGCGGAGCCCCGGCCGGAAGCGGCGGCAGTGGTGGTGGCGGAAGTGAGGACGCCAAGCGCCGTTGCCCCCAGCTGCAGCACCGGTGGCGCGACCAGTGCCGTCGTCGCCCCCCGCAGCGGTGGGTTGGGCTGGCTCGGGTGGGGCGGGCGGGGGGCGGCAAGTAGCGACCCGGGTGCTGACCTCTTCCCCCCATCCGCAGGCATGCAGTGTATCCCGCAGCGAGCCGCCCTCCTCAAATCCATGCTCAACTTCCTCAAGAAGGCCATCCAGGACCCCGCCTTCTCGGACGGCATCCGCCACGGTGAGGGGGCGCCCGTGGCGGGCGAGGGGTGGGAGCAGGATCTGAGCTGCCTATCTCCTCCTCCTGCCCCCTCCCCCGCCAAGAGAACCCAGGAGTCCTGGCTCCCAGCCCCCCCCGCTCTAACCACTAGACCCCACTCCCCTCCCAGAGCGGGGAGAGAACCCAGGAATCCTGCCTCCCAGCCCCCCCCTTTCTCCCCATACGAAGGGGAGTCCCCCCCTTCCCCTTGCTGTGTCTCACGGCCCCTCTCCCCTCACAGTGATGGATGGCTCCTTGCCTACCTCTCTGAAGCACGTCATCAGCAACGCGGAGTACTACGGCCCGTCTCTCTTCCTGCTCGGTAAGTAACAGGACAGGGCCGGGGGAGCCTGCAGCGCCCCCCGCTCCGGAGCGATGCCTTCCCGAGTCCCCTCCAGCTGCCCTTCGGGGGAAGGGGGGGTGTTGATTCTGGTCCTGATTCTCATCCCCCCGACTGCTCCGTCCCCTGGAGAGCTGCCTTTCAGTACTACGGCCCACCCTGCGTCCGCAAATCCGCCGCGGAGCCAGGGCTGGCGGGCTGGCGTGAGCTGGGGGCGGGGCAGGGCGTGCTCAGAGGAGGCCTGAACTCCTGCTGCGGCCCGGTTCTGGTCCCCAAGATTCAAGGCGGACGAGGAGAAATTGGGGAGGGGTCAGAGCCGTGAGAAGGATTCAAGCGTTGGAAAAGCTGCCTGAGAGCGAGCGACGCCGGGAGCTGCCGAAGCAGGCTCGGGGTGACTTGATCCCCGTCTCTGCCAGTGTGTGGGGATGGCGGATTTATGGGCCGGCTCTGCAGTCCGGTCGAGGAAGGGCAATTCCGATCCCCGTTCAATTGGCGCGAGATTTCTCGTTAGTGTGTCCAGCTTCCCCTTCCAGCCAGTGGCTCTGGTTCAAGGAAATCAACATGACTCTAGGGCAGGTTTCCCAGACCTGGGGTTGTTCTCGTCGCTCTCTTTGGGGGCCCGAACCGGGCAGCGACCACTAGCTGGCCCGCTGGCTGCCTTGGGCAAGCCCCCAGGGGTCAGGTTCCCCATCTGTTGAAACAGGGGAACGACCCCGCTGAAGTGAGATCTGTGGCTGCCGAGAGCTAGAGTGGGGTTAGCCGGTATCCCCAGCGCAGCCTCGCGATACCGCCTCCAGACTGGTTATCCTCATGCGGAAACCGGGGTGCCCTTATGTACAGCACCTGGCGCAGGGCAAGAGCTGGGTGCGGCTCGTTAGTGTGTCCAACTTCCCTGCCCACCTGACTGCCGCACCCCACAGCAGAGCCAGGCCCCTAAAAGAGCCCAGGATGTCAGATGGTCTGTCTCCACCCTCCCTGATGCTTCAGAGGAAGGTGGGGGGGGGGGGGGATAAATAGCCCCATTGGGCATGAGGGGAGGGAAATTCCTTCCTGACCCCCCTGGCTGAAGCCCTAAAGCATGAGAGTGGGCTAGTCGTTTCAGTGGGCTCTCTCCCGAACGAACGGGTGGCTGGGCGCGGGAGCTGATCCCTGGCCCGACCCCAGCCGGGGGGCGTCTTACCGAGAGGAGTGGGACGGCCGTCCCTCACCCACCGTGCTCTCTCCTCCGCCCCGCAGCCACCGAAGTGGTGACGGTCTTCGTGTTCCAGGAGCCCTCACTGCTCTCCTCGCTGCAGGACAACGGGCTGACGGACGTCATGCTGCACGCCCTCCTCATCAAAGACGTGAGCCCGGCTGCCCCCCCGGCCCCACGCCCTCACCTGGCTGGCTGGATCCGCCGGCTCGAGTCCCCTTCCCCGGTGGGCGGGCTGTGGGTCCCTGCTAGGATCGAAGCTCTTTCACTTGGGGCTGGGTTCCCGGCTGAGCAGGCCTCAGGTGACCCCCCCCACCACCACCACCTTGGCCGGGGACTTACCCACCTGCCTGGCATGTGCTGAACAAATCCCTGCTGTGGGGTCGCTGTCTGATTCCCAGTCCGGTCCCCCTCTCTTCTGGCTCCTGGTGGCTCTTGGGAGGGCGTGGGGGGGGCAGCTGACTTCCCGCCCCCGTGGCTGACTCGGCTCTTGGGAGGGCGTGGGGGGGGGGCAGCTGACTTCCCGCCCCCGTGGCTGACTCGGCTCTTGGGAGGGCGTGGGGGGGGGGCAGCTGACTTCCCGCCCCCGTGGCTGACTTGGCTCTTGGGAGGGCGTGGCGGGGGGGGGGCAGCTGACTTCCCGCCCCCGTGGCTGACTCTGCTCTCTTCCCCCCTCGGGCAGGTCCCGGCCACGCGGGAAGTCCTGGGCTCCCTCCCCAACGTGTTCAGTGCCCTGTGTCTGAACGCCCGCGGCCTCCAGTCCTTCGTGCAGTGCCAGCCCTTCGAGCGGCTCTTCAAGGTGCTGCTGTCCCCGGATTACCTGCCCGCCATGCGGCGCCGGCGCAGCTCCGACCCGCTGGGTGAGTACCGGGGGGCAGATTGGCCACGGGGGGGCACTCACCAGCCATCCCTAGGCTCCCAAGCCTGGCACCCTCCTGGCAATGGGCATCGGATGCTTTTCTCGGGGAAGGGACTTGCCCAAGATCTTGAGAACCCAGGAGTCCTGGCTCCCTGCCCTAAGCCCCACTCCCCTCCCAGAGCCAGGGAGAGAACCCAGGAGTCCTGGCTCCCCTCCTCCCCCCCCCCCCCCCCAGCTGTGGCCAGACTTGACAGGCTGCGCTGCCACAAGGGGGCGCCCCAGCCCGCGTGGGAAGCTGGCAGCTCTGGGGGTCTCTGGTCGCGCACTGAGCCTGCTCTGCCCTGCAGGGGACACGGCCTCTAACCTGGGCAGCGCCGTGGACGAGCTCATGAGGCACCAGCCCACACTCAAGACAGACGCCACCACCGCCATCATCAAGGTAGGGGAGGGGCCTGGGCCGGGTCTCATGGGCCCTGGACTCGACCGGCCTGCGGCATCGGGGGGGGGGGGGGGAGGAGTCGGGTGTGGCACTGCCATCCTGCAGCGCTGGTTGTCGTGGGTCCTTAGCGCGTGGCTCTGACCCCACCAGCCCCGCCCCGGCTCTGGCCACCATGAGGAGCCATTTGGCTAGTGTCACCTGGTTTGAAATCATCATTGTAAGCCCCTCCAGTCCTTTCACCCCCTCCTGGCCTTTCTCCCCCCCCCCCCCACTGCCACCCCCCCCCCCTCCCCGCCTGGCAATAGTCTGGGCACTTCTGTATGCGCCGGCCAGGCCGATCAGTCTCTGGGTCTCCTCCCCCTCCCTGTCTGTCTGTCCGATCATGGGGACAGGGCCTGTCATGGCGTCTGTCCCCCCCGCCCCGCCCCGCTGCCCTAACCCCCCCAGCGTCGGGCGCTGAGCAGTTGGGCGGCTCCCCCGTGGCCCCGGGACTTGGCCTGTCTGTCCCGGCTCACTGCGCCGTCTCCTCCCCGCCGCAGCTGCTGGAGGAGATCTGCAACCTGGGCCGGGACCCCAAGTACATCTGCCAGAAGCCCTCCATCCAGAAGGCCGATGGCACGGCCACGGCCCCCCCGCCCCGCTCCACCCACGCGGCCGAGGAGGCCTCCAGTGAAGACGAGGAGGAGGAGGAGGTGCAGGCCATGCAGAGCTTCAACGCCACTCAGCAGAGCGAGGCAGAGCCCAGCCAGCAGTGAGTGCCGCCCCCCCGCAGCTAGGGGGCGCCAGGCTTCACCCTCATCCCCTTAGACACAGGGGAGCCCTTCCGCACCTGGGCCCGCCCCGCGTCTTTCCCGAGCTCAGGTTGGGAAAGGGTTAACTGGTCTTCGCAGCTCTACTCGCAGCGAACCCAGGAGTCCTGGCTCATAGCCCCACCCATGGTCTAATCCCCTAGACCCCACTCCTCTCCCGGAGCTGGGGAGAGAACCCAGGAGTCCTGGCTCCCAGCCCCTCCTGCTCTAACCACCAGCCCCCACTCCCCTCCCAGAGCCGGGAGAGAACCCAGGAGTCCTGGCTCCCAGCCCCCCCTGCTCTCACCACTAGACCCCACTCCCCTCCCAGAGCCGGGAGAGAACCCAGGACTCCTGGCTCCCAGCCCCCCCTGCTCTAACCACCAGACCCCACTCCCCTCCCAGAGCCGGGAGAGAACCCAGGAGTCCTGGCTCCCAGCCACCCCCCTGCTCTAACCCACCAGCCCCCACTCCCCTCCCAGAGCCGGGGAGAGAACCCAGGACTCCTGGCTCCCAGCCCCCCCTGCTCTCACCACTAGACCCCACTCCCCTCCCAGAGCCGGGAGAGAACCGGGAGAGTCCTGGCTCCCAGCTCCCCCGCCCCTAATGTGGTGAATTAGGCCCCAATGGCTCTGCAGTCAGAGCACAGCCAAGCTATCCCCACCTTGAGGATGATGGGGTGGGGGTGGGGGGGGGCGCAGAGGAGGGGGAAACTGAGGCACGATGGGGGGAGGTGGTTTCCCCAGGGAGGAGGCTATGACCATCCCAGCCCCCTAGAGTGGCTTGGAAGCTGCAGTCCTGCCCAGAGAGGGGTGGAGGCAGATCGGGTGCTGCCACGTTTCTGGGCACGGCAGTGCCCTGGCCACTCATGGGGGGCGTGTTGGAGCCAGACGCCGTGTGGGCGCGAGATCCCACCGCTGTCCCTCAGCACCAGGCTGGGCGAGGCGCTAACTGGGGCACTTTCCTTCCTCTTCCAGGGTGGTTGGGACAGAGGAGCGAATCCCCATTCCCCTCATGGACTATATCCTCAACGTGGTGAGTTGGGCAGGGTTGGGGGGGGGTGGGGCCCCTCGCCGGCTGGGCATCGCTTTGCCCGCTGGGCAAGATCCCCCCGCTGGCCTGTTACAGTGTCCGGGGGCAGGCTCCCAAACCTGTAGGGCCTCCCACCCGCATGGCGAGTCTCCTGATGGGACCAGCACCTATGCCCACGCTCCAGGGAGCGGCTGGGACGGGGGTGCAAAATCACAGGGCTAACCCCCCTCCCCATCCATCTGTGCAAGGGACCTTTCCCCACCTTGGGGGGGCCCCAAAACCTCCAGTGCCCTTCGGTCCCCTCCCCTTCTAATTCGCCTCTCGGCTGAGCCCGACGGAGTGGAGTGGGAAGATCGGGGGGGGGGGGTTGACTGCGCCCCAGGCTGACCCCCCTCTTCCCCCCGCCTCAGATGAAATTCGTGGAATCCATCCTCAGCAACAACACCACGGACGACCACTGTCAGGAGTTCGTCAGCCAGAAGGGGCTGCTGCCTCTGGTCACCATCCTGGGCCTGCCCAACCTGCCCATTGACTTCCCCACCTCGGCCGCCTGCCAGGCCGTGGCGGGCGTCTGCAAATCTATCTTGGTAAGGGGGGAGCTGCCTGGGGCTGGCGGGCGCTGGGCTGTTGGGTCTGGGACGGGGGGGAGACAGCAGGTGGGAATGGGTCTGCCCCCCATTTCTGAAATCGCTCTCCCGGGGCTCAGTGAGTACTTGGCACCCCAGATCCTTTTCAGCAGGGACGTGGTCCTGCGGAACTCCCTGCCACCGGGAAGTGAGGCTGAGCTCTTGAGGGGAATTCCCCGTGGATGCCGGCACCCTGCGGGGCTTGGACAGGAATGGACGTGGGACCACAGCCCACTGTGCTTCGAGGGGTGCCGTGGGCACCCCGGCTCCCATGAAGCATTTGGTTCAACAGAATCTTCATTTGCCTTCAGGGTGGGCAAAGGGCAGCTGGCAGCAACCCGTGGCACCTTGCGTCTCCCACCCTGGCTAGCCGGAGCCGGGGCTGGAACCCGGATCTGGGGGCGCTGGGAGAAAAGGGGCAGGAAGAGGCCCAGCTCCCGGGGTGGGGGTCCCCTGAGGTGACCGTGTGTCAGGCCGGACTCACCCTGCTGCCTCTGTTCCAGACGCTCTCCCACGAGCCCAAGGTGCTGCAGGAGGGGCTGCTGCAGCTCGACTCGATCCTCTCTTCCCTGGAGCCCCTGCACCGGCCCATCGAGGCGCCGGGCGGCTCCGTGCTGCTGCGGGAGCTGGCCTGCGCGGGCAACGTAGCTGACGCCACCCTGTCGGCCCAGGCCACGCCGCTGCTCCACGCGCTGACGGCCGCCCACGCCTACATCATGATGTTCGTCCACACCTGCCGGGTGGGCCAGGTGAGCCAGCGGGCGGGTGGCTGGGGGCGGCGGGGCCCACCTGGGCCGGGCGGCGGGCTGAGTCTGTAACGAGAGCTCTGTCTCTTCCAGAGCGAGATCCGGGCCATCTCGGTGAACCAGTGGGGCTCCCACCTGGGCCTGAGCGTTCTCAGCAAGCTGAGCCAGTTGTACTGCTCCCTGGTGTGGGAGAGCACCGTGCTACTGTCCCTCTGCACTCCCAACAGGTACGCTGCTCCAGCCTGGCCGCACGGGCGGTGGAGAGCCCTGTCTGCCAGCCAGGGCTCAGACGCTGCTTCCGGGCCCACGGCCACCCACGGAGTCAGGAGCAAAGGGGCAACTGCGGCTCTCGGGCTAGACACTAAGGGGCGGGGGGTACCAGGCCGGGTGGGCCCATGGGTCGGATCTGGGGGCAGGGAGGAGGTACCGGGCCAGGTGGGCCCATGGGTCAGATCTGGGGGCGGGGAGGAGGTACCGGGCCGGGTGGGCCCATGGGTCGGATCTGGGGGCGGGGAGGAGGTACCGGGCCGGGTGGGCCCATGGGTCGGATCTGGGGGCGGGGAGGAGGTACCGGGCCGGGTGGGCCCATGGGTCGGATCTGGGGGCGGGGAGGAGGTACCGGGCCGGGTGGGCCCATGGGTCGGATCTGGGGGCGGGGAGGAGGTACCGGGCCGGGTGGGCCCATGCGTCGGATCTGGGGGCGGGGAGGAGGTACCGGGCCGGGTGGGCCCATGGGTCGGATCTGGGGGCAGGGAGGAGGTACCAGGCCGGGTGGGCCCATGGGTCGGATCTGGGGGCAGGGAGGAGGTACCAGGCCGGGTGGGCCCATGGGTCGGATCTGGGGGCAGGGAGGAGGTACTAGGCCGGGTGGGCCCATGGGTCGGATCTGGGGGCAGGGAGGAGGTACCGGGCCGGGTGGGCCCATGGGTCGGATACAGCTGTGAGGAGGGGCGGGGTACCGGGCCGGCCCATGGGTCGGATACAGCTGTGAGGAGGGGCGGGGTACCGGGCCAGGTGGGCCACGGGCCTGACGCCCCCTTGTTCCTGTTCACAGCTTGCCAACAGGCTGTGAGTTCGGCCAGGCCGACATGCAGAAGCTGGTGCCCAAGGAGGAGAAGGCCGCACCCAACGCCCCCCAGGGAGCCAAGAAAGCAGGTACAGACTCGGGGACCGGGCGCCGGCGGGGGGGTCGCCTCAGCTCCTCCACATGCAGGTTCCTGGGCCCTGGCTCTGGGAGGGCAGTGGGGCCTAGTGGTTAGAGCGGGGGGCGGGGGAGCAGGGATCCTGGCATGAACGGCTGGGGCGAGGTCTTGTGAGGACTGGGTCAGTGTCTGGGGGGCTCCTGGTTAGTCCAGGGCTCAAGCCCCCCCCCAGCACTAATTCCCCCCCTCCCTCCCCCCAGAAGGTGAAGCGGAGGCGGTTGCGGGCGGGAGTGTGGAGCCATCAGCCCAGGGCCTGCTGGAGGGGATCGGCCTGGATGGAGACGCGCTGGCCCCCATGGAGACAGACGAGCCCAGCACTGCCGACGCCAAGGGCAAGGCCAAGATCACGCCAGCCATGGCGGCCAGGATCAAGCAGATCAAACCCCTCCTGTCGGGTGAGCGACGCGGACGGCACTGGGACGCCTGGGTTCTCTCCCCGGCTCTGGGAGGGGAGTGGGGTTTAGGGGTTAGAGCAGGGGGGCTGGGAGCCAGGACTCCTGGGTTCTCTCCCTGGCTCTGGGAGGTGAGTGGGGGCTGGTGGTTAGAGCGGGGGGGCTGGGAGCCAGGACTCCTGGGTTCTCTCCCCAGCTCTGGGAGGGGAGTGGGGTGGGGTCTGGTGGGGTGGCAGTGGCTGGGAGCTTGGGACATCTGGGTTCTCTCCCCAGCTCTGGGGGGGAGGGACAGCAAATCCTACATGCCAGGGGGGTGCTGGGCTTGTAATGCCCGGTGTTGGTTGCCCGCTCACCTCCGCCCCATCCCCCCCACAGCCTCGTCCCGGCTGGGCCGCGCTCTGGCCGAGCTGTTTGGGCTGCTGGTGAAACTGTGCGTGGGCTCCCCGGTGCGCCAGAGACGGAGCCACCATGCTGCCAGCACCACCACCGCCCCCACGCCGGCCGCCCGCTCCACTGCCTCGGCCCTCACCAAGCTGCTGACCAAGGGGCTCTCCTGGCAGCCCCCGCCCTACACCCCCACGCCCCGCTTCCGGTGAGTGTGAAAAGCAGAAGGTTTTGTCTCCCCGCGTGCTGGGAGGTTGGGGCTCCATCCAACCTGGCACCCCTCCCCCTTAGTTCAGTGTCCTTCAGGTATTCACTGGTGAGGGGAGGTGGAGGCCACTGGTCACCCCCAGCTGGGGTACAGGCGACAAGCTGGCTCTTGTGGGCGTGAGGTGTGAGGCTATGTCTGATGGCTGGGCATTACGCAGAATTACAGCCTGTTTCAAGTATCAGGGGGTAGCCGTGTTAGTCTGTATCTACAAAAACAACAAGGAGTCTGATGGCACCTTAAAGACTAACAGTAAGAAACAGCCTGTTTCAGTAAGAATCTTACAACGTGTAGCGTTACTGCACTAGTTTCACCGGGACAATGATGTTCAGCAGATTATGACTTTTCAAATAACACCTCACAAGTTCACAAAGTGGTGAACATAATGGTATAGACTGTCACGGGTGTGTGTTGGGGCTGGGGTCTGATCCCTTGGGGAGGGCATGGGTGGGGGGGCTGGATGGGCGACGGTTCTGGTCTGCCAGGTGGAAGTTGGGGGTTGGCCTAGGCCTGGCCAGTCTTTCTGGCCCCTGGGGGCGTCTTGGGCTCCCCAGCGCGGGGCTGACCTCTCTCCCCACCCCCCGCAGGCTGACATTCTTCATCTGCTCCGTGGGGTTCACGTCGCCCATGCTGTTCGACGAGCGCAAGTACCCCTACCACCTCATGCTGCAGAAATTCCTCTGCTCCGGTGGCCACAACGCTCTCTTCGAGTGAGTGCCCCGGGCAGCCAGCCTGCCGGGCTCCTGTCCCTGGTGCCGGAGGGAGTGGGGCTAGGGGTTGGAGCAGGGGGACTGGGAGCCAGGATGCCTGGGTTCTCTCCCCGGTACTGAGGGGGGAGTGGGGTCTAGTGGTCAGAGCAGGGGGGCTGGGAGCCAGGACTCCTGGGTTCTCTCCCCAGCTCTGGGAGGGGAGTGGGGTTAGTGGTTGGAGCAGGGGGCCTGGGGGGGGCTGGGAGCCCGGACTCCTGGGTTTTGCTCCCCTGAGTGTGGGGGGGATCCCAGCCTGAAACAGAAGCAGAGGCCAGCAGACCATTAACCTGCCCTTACCCACAGGACCTTCAACTGGGCCCTCTCCATGGGGGGCAAGGTCCCTGTGGCCGAGGGGCTGGAGCACCCGGACCTGCCGGACGGGACGGGGGAGTTCCTGGACGCCTGGCTCATGCTGGTGGAGAAGATGGTGAACCCCAGCACGGTGCTGGAGTCGCCCCACGCTCTTCCCGCCAAGCTGCCGGGCGGGCAGAACTACCCGCAGTTCAGCGCCCTGCGCTTCCTGGTGGTGACCCAGAAGGTGGGTGGCGAGGCCGGTTGGTGCCGTCCGGGCTGCAGCGGTGTGACTGGCCCTGGGTGCGACTGCCACAGCACGGAGACAGTGGGGTGTTCTGTGTCGTTCTCCACCCCACCCCCCGGCCCATTGCTCAGTCTGTCTCTGCAGCTGCATGAGATGGCGCCAGGCCGTATGCCCCAGCTACTCGAGGTGGGCATGTGCGCTGTGGGGCATGGGGGATCCTTGCTGATGGGGTGGGGCTCCCTGCCCCCCACCCACTGCCATGGGGCCCTGTCAGCCCCACCTAAGAAACAGGCAGGAGAGAGCATGTCAGGTCAGATGCTGTGGCTCTTGGGCGAGGGATATATGGGGGGATCCCACTGTTGCCACCAGCAGTGCTGGCTGGTGTGTGTGTGTGGGGGAAATCCCACTGTTAGCACCAGTAGTGGTGGGGATGGGGATCCCACCGCTGGCACCAGCGGAGCTGCCACTAACTCCTCTTGCCCCCCAGGCGGCGTTCACCTGCATCAAGAACCTGTGGAACCGCAAGCCCCTGAAAGTGTACGGGGGGCGCATGGCAGAGTCCATGCTGGCCATCCTGTGCCACATCCTGAGGGGGGAGCCCCTCATCCGCGAGCGCCTGGGCAAGGAGAAGGAGGGGGCGCGGGGTGAGGAGGAGGCAGGGCAGGAGGAGGGCGGAGCCCGGCGTGAGCCCCAGGTCAACCAGCAGCAGCTGCAGCAGGTAGGGAGTGATGCCGGGCTGGGAGCCTGGGTTGACTACCTGGGTTCTATCTTGGGGAGGGGAGTGGTGGGCATTGGGAGCCAGGACGCCTGGGTTCTCTCCCCAGCTCTTGGGGAGGAGTGGGGGGGCTGGGTTCTCTCCTGGCTCGGGGAGGGGAGTGAGGGACTGGGAGCCAGGACGCCTGGGTTCTCTCCTGGCTTGGGGAGGGGAGTGGGGAGGGCTGGGAGCCAGGACGCCTGGGTTCTCTCCTGGCTCGGGGAGGGGAGTGGGGAGGGCTGGGAGCCAGGACGCCTGGGTTCTCTCCTTGTCCCCGCTGAGGCTTGCCTGTCTCTCCCAGCTGATGGACATGGGTTTCACACGGGAGCACGCCATGGAGGCCCTGCTAAACACCAGCACCATGGAGCAGGCCACTGAGTACCTCCTGACCCACCCGCCGCCGCTCATGGGCGGGGTCGTACGGGTAAGCACCCCGTGGCCCAGCCCCGGGTCCCCTCCGCCCGGCCCCTCTGCCCCCCAGCTCCCTCTGGGGCTGCCTGGCGCCCGCCCCTCAACTGCCCCGTGGCTTGTGCTGCAGGACCTGAGCATGTCGGAGGAGGACCAGATGATGCGAGCCATCGCCATGTCGCTGGGCCAGGATATCCCCATGGAGCAGCGGGCCGAGTCCCCGGAGGTGAGGGGCCCAGCCAGGGCTGCGGGTCAGGACTGAGGGGAGCTGGCAGTGCTGGGGGAGAGCCAGTGGTGGGGATCTGGCTGCGGCAGGTGGGCAGGGGGGGTCCGGCAGGTGGGCAGGGGGTCCGGCAGTGGCAGGCGGGGATCTGGCGGGGGGGGGTCCGGCAGGCGGGCAGGGGGGGTCCGGCAGGTGGGGGGGGGGGATCCGGCAGCGGCAGGCGGGGATCTGGCGGGGGGGGGATCCGGCAGGCGGGCAGGGGGGGTCCGGCAGGTGGGGGGGGGGGTCTGGCAGCGGCAGGCGGGGATCTGGCGGGGGGGGGATCCGGCAGCGGCAGGCGGGGATCTGGCGGGGGGGGGGGGGATCCGGCAGCGGCAGGCGGGGATCTGGCGGGGGGGGGGGGGGGATCCGGCAGGCGGGCAGATCTCACCCCGTGCCCCCCCCCCCCCCCCCCCCGGCACAGGAGGCAGCCTGCCGGAAGGAGGAAGAGGAGCGCAAGGCGCGGGAGAAGCAGGAGGAGGAGGAGGCCAAGTGCCTGGAGAAGTTCGAGGACGCGCAGCCGCTGGACCCGGCTGAGCTGCACGGCTTCACGGACGCCATGTTGCCCGGCTGCTCCCAGCTGCTGGACGAGCTGCCGGACACCGTGTACCGCGTCTGCGACCTCATCATGACGGCCGTCAAGCGCAACGGCGCCCCCTACCGCGACACCATCCTCAAGCAAGTGGTCAAGCAGGTGAGGAGCCCCTCCCCTCCCCCCTCCCGGCCAGACTGGAGGGGGCGGTGTGGGGCCTGGGTCCCGGGGTCTGACGTTTGCCCCTGTTCCCCGTCCCTGCCCAGGTGTGGGAAGCGGCCGACGTGCTCATCAAGGCGGCCCTGCCGCTCACCACCAGCGACACCAAGACGGTCTCGGAGTGGATCAGCCAGATGGCCACGCTGCCCCAGGCTGCCAACCTGGCCACCCGTATCCTGCTGCTCACCCTGCTCTTCGAGGTGAGGCCGCCGGGCCGGGGGAGAACCCAGGAGTCCTGGCTCCCAGCCCCCCTGCTCTAACCACTAGACCCCACTCCCCTCCCAGAGCTGGGGGGAGAACCCAGGAGTCCTGGCTCCCAGCCCCCCCTTTCCTACGTGCCTGACTCCCAAGGGGGGGGGTGTCTCCACTCATCCAGGGCCGCCCCCGTGGCCTCCAGCCACCTTAGACTGAGCTCCTGGGCTCCGGTCCTCCAGCTCCCTCCCCCCCCTGCTCTGCGCAGCAGGCCCCACCGAGCCAGGCTCCCTCCGCGCGGACCCGGCTGCGCTGCCGGCGTGGCTGGTGAATTACCCGCGGCGCAGCACAGCCCAGAGCCAGCTCCCAGGGAGACTCCCCGTCTGCCACCTGCCGGTGCTCCAGGGCAAGGGAATCGCCCTCCCTCTGGGGCCTGGTGTCCGGGGGCGGGTTTGTCGGCGTCTCGGGGTCAGCTCGGCCAGTCCTTTGCAACTGGGGAACGAACACACACACAGTCCCTGCAGTGCAAAATATCGGGGAAACTAAGGCACGCCTGGGCTTCCTAAATCGAACACAGACCATTCCAAGCAGGGCTCGTCCCCTCCAGCAGGGGGTGATGCTGTCCCGGGGGGCGGGGCTTACCTGGTGGCCCCGCCCCACATCTCTTGTACCCCCTGCAGGAGCTGAAGCTGCCGTGTGCCCGCGTGGTGGAGTCGAGCGGTGTCCTTAACGTACTGATCAAGCTGCTGGAGGTGGTGCAGCCCTGCCTCCAGGCCGCCAAGGAGCAGAAGGAGGTGCAGACCCCCAAGTAAGGGCCCAGGGGGCGCCCTCAGCCTCCCCACATCTGGTGTGAACGGGGGACGGGGTCCCCGGGGGACTGACCTGGGCTGCTGCTCAGACCCTGCGAATGCGCACCCCATAGGGGACAGGCCATGCCCCATTCCCCGCCCCCGTGAGCCAGCCAGTCCCTGCCCTGGGGCCGGATGGGAGCCGGCGCCCCCCAGAGGGGACAGGCCTGCCCCTGCCCCATTCCCCACCCCCCCGAGCCAGCCAGTCCCCGCCCTGGGGCTGGATGGGAGCCGGTTCCCCCTAGAGGGGACAGGCCCTATGTCCCATTCCCTGCCCCCCTGACCCAGCCCATCCCCGCCCTGGGGCCAGATGGGAGCTGGCGGCCCGACCCCTTCATTGTTCCGTGGGACCGACTGCCCTTCCCTCCTTGCCCCAGGTGGATCACCCCGGTGCTGCTGCTCATTGACTTTTACGAGAAGACGGCCATCTCGTCCAAGAGGAGAGCCCAGATGAACAAGGTACCGGCCTTGCGAGGCCTTATTGGCTCTGTCCGGGTGGGGGGTAATCTGGGTGGCTGGGGTTGGGGGGGGAGAGCAGGCCAGGGGGCAGCTGGGGGGATCCAGGCGGCGGGGGAGTGCAGGCTGGGGGTGGGGGGATCTGGGGGGTGGTGGTGGGGAGAGCAGGCCAGGGGGCGGCGGGGGGATCTGGGCGGCGGGGGAGCGCTGGCCTGGAGGGGCAGCGGGGATGGATCCCAGCAGCAGGAGAGGCAGGGCCCGGGCTCCCCACGATCCGCTGGGTTCTCTGCCCCCCCAGTATCTCCAGGCCAACGGGAACAACTGGCGCTGGTTTGACGACCGCTCCGGCCGCTGGTGCAGCTACAGCGCCAGCAACAACAGCACCATCGACACTGCCTGGAAGGCGGGCGAGACCAGCGTGCGCTTCACCGCCGGCCGCCGGCGCTACACCGTGCAGTTCACCACCATGGTGCAGGTACGGAGCCAAGCTCCCCGGGGCGGGGGGGGGGGGCAGCCCTGGTCCCGCTGAGCACGCGCTGACCCCCCCCCTTCCCCTGCCAGGTGAACGAGGAGACGGGCAATCGGCGCCCGGTGATGCTGACGCTGCTGCGGGTGCCCCGGCTCGGGAAGGGAGCCAAGGAGAGCAACGGGCAGGAGCTGGAGAAGACCCTGGAGGAGGCCAAAGAAACGGAGGGCAAAGCCAAGGAGGAGAAGGCAAATGGTATGTGCCGTGGGCTGGCGGGGGGGCTGCGGGTCGTATGGGGGGAGCCCACGGCAGGGCTAGCAGGGGGCTGCGGGTCAGGAGTGACGGGCACTGGCAGAGCTGGGAGGAGCCCAGGGCTGGGCTAGTGGGGCTGCCGGTCGGGAGTGAGGGGCACTGGGGGAGCCCGGGGCTGGGATGGCGGGGGGCTGTGGTCGGGAGTGAGGGGCAGCTGCCATCCCCAATGTGCTCTGCCCCCCAGAGGCCCCAGTGCCCCCCGAGAAGGAGGCAGCCCCCGAGGAGGCGAAGGCGGCCGAGATCCTGATCGAGGGGCTGACGGAGGAGATGGTGACGGTGCTGATCCGGGCCTGCGTGAGCATGCTGGGGGTGCCGGTGGACCCCGACACGCTGCACGCCACTCTGCGCCTCTGCCTGCGCCTGACGCGCCACCACAAGTACGCCCTGATGTTCGCCGAGCTGCACAGCACCCGCATGGTCCTCAGCTTGACCCAGAGCTCCGGCTTCAGCGGCTTCACGCCCCTCGTCACCCTGCTCTTCCGGCACGTCATCGAGGAGCCCTGCACCCTGCGCCACACCATGGAGAAGGTGGGTGTTGCCGGCCCAGGCCACTGCGCGGGCCGCTGGGGACACCGCGGGTGCTGCCGGCCCCACCCCGTCACCTCATGGGCCCCTGGGGCGATGGTGGGTGCTGCTGGCCCCTGTCACTGCCCGGGCTCCTAGGCAGGGTGGGGGCCCCCGGATGCCAGGAGGATGGTGGGTGCCCCTGGCCCCGCCTGCTGTGACCCCGTGGGCCCTTGGAACACCAGGGAGAAGGTGGGTGCCACTGGGCCGTGCCCCCCCCTCCCCAGCTGCTGCATTGTGGCCTCCCCCTCCCGCAGGTTGTGCGCTCGGCGGCCACCAGTGGCGCGGGCAGCACCACCTCCGGGGTGGTGTCGGGCAGCCTGGGCTCCCGTGAGATCAACTACATCCTGCGCGTGCTGGGCCCGGCCGCTTGCCGCAACCCCGAGATCTTCACAGAGGTGGCCAACGGCTGCATCCGCATCGCCCTGCCTGCCCCCCGCGGCTCGGGCACCGGTAAGTGGGGCGCAGAGACCCCCTGGCTCCCCCTGCCTGGACTGGACAGGCCTGGGAGCCAGAACTCCTGGGTCTCTCCCGGCTCTGGAAGGGGGCTGGTGGTTAGAGCGCGGGGGGGCTGGGAGCCAGAACTCCTGGGTTCTCACCTGGCTCTGGGAGGGGGTGGGGGCTGGTGGGTGATAGCGGGGGGGGGCTGGGAGCCCGGACTCCTGGGTTCTATTTTGCTTCCCTTTCTCTCCCCTTGGGAGCATCGGACGACGAGTTCGAGAACCTGCGGATCAAGGGCCCCAACGCGGTGCAGCTGGTGAAGACGACGCCGGTGAAGCCGTCGGCCCTGCCCGTCATCCCCGACCCCATCAAGGAGGTGATCTACGACATGCTGAATGCGCTGGCCGCCTACCACGCCCCCGACGAAGGTACCCGCCCCCCTCCTCCCCCCCTGCATTGCCAGGCTCCCTGTGGGCCGGCCGAGCCCTGTCTCACCCGTCCCCCTCTCCACAGCTGAGAAGAGCGAGGCCAAGCCGGTCACGGCCAGCCAGGAGGTGAGCCAGCTGCTGTCGGACATGGGCGACGACGTGTACCAGCAGTACCGCTCCCTCACCCGCCAGGGCAGCGACTTCGACTCGCAGAGCGGCTTCGCCATCACTGTGAGTACAGCCGCGCCGGGGCAGGGCAGGACGCTGGGTGGGGGCCCCCACACCGCGGTGACCTGGTGCTGACCATTCCTCTCCTTTCCCAGGCCCAGGTGTTCGGCGCAGACGGAGCAGCCGCCGAGACGCCGCCATCTGGGACCCCTCAAGGAGAAGGTAATGGTGACTTCCTGGGCTAGGGCACCCCCTGTACCCCAATACTGCCGGGGGTCCCCAGGATCCCTCCCCCAGCCAGGGTGGGGCACCTCTGCTGCCCCCGACAGCCGGCGTGGGTCACCCCAGGGACCCCCCTCCTGCCCCCGACAGCCAGCGCAGGGCACCCCTGGGGACCCCCCTCTGCTGTCCCCCAATAGCTGGCGCGGGGCACCCTTGGGGATCTCTGGTGGCACCAGGTTCCCAGGGGACCCCTTTCTGTGCACCCCCCACCCAACCCATCTCCCCCCCGCCCGCAGCCTCTACCCCGGAGGAGTCGCGGGAGGGCCGGAAGGACAAGGAGGGAGACAAGGCGACGGAGGAGGGCAAGCAGAAGGCCAAGGGCAGCAAGCCGCTCATGCCCACCTCCACCATCCTGCGTCTGCTGGCCGAGCTGGTGCGCTCCTATGTGGGCATCGCCGCCCTCATTGCCAACTACAGCTATACCGTGGGCCAGTCCGAGCTCATCAAGGAGGTGAGGGGCAGTCTGGACACCTGGGTTCTCTCCCTGGCTCTGGGAGGGAAGTGGGATCTGGTGGGTTGGAGCCGGGGGGCTCGTGCCAGGGTTCTGGGGCGTGGCGTGGGGACCCGCTCACCCCTCCCCATGTCCCGGCAGGACTGCAGTGTGTTGGCCTTTGTCCTGGACCACCTGCTGCCCCACACCCAGAACGCAGAGGACAAGGACACCCCCGCGCTGGCCCGTCTCTTCCTCGCCAGCCTGGCTGCAGCGGGCAGCGGCACGGACGCCCAGGTGGCGCTGGTGAACGAGGTGAAGGCGGCGTTGGGCCGGGCGCTGGCCATGGCGGAGAGCACAGAGAAACATGCCAGGTGAGTGGGGGCTGGCAGCCCTGGGGTCTCTGCCCGGCTCAGGGAGAGGGAGGGGGGTCAGGACCTGGTAAAGGCTCCTGGGATGATAGTGGCTCCCAAATCCCCTCTGCAGGTTTCTAGCCCTGACGACACTGCCGGAGTGTGCCGAGAGCCTGAGCCAGTCGCTTGGGGGTGGGGAGGGGATCTGCCTCGATGCAGCTCAAAGGGGTGTCAAGTCCCATTTTGGGAGCTTTGGGCGATTGGCACTTTGCCAGCAGCACCGCACTGCGGGGCAGGGGTCTGTGTGGCAGGAGAACAGCCCCCCCCTTGACTTGGGAAGAACGTATTGGGGTATCCCACTGCTCACACCAGCACCTCGCTGGGGGTGATCTCCCAGTGCAGACACCGGTGCCTGTTTGGGTGCGGGGGGGGGGGGTGTTCCAGAGTAGGGGTGGCGCGGCGCTGATCCCTTCTCTCCCTCCCCAGGCTGCAGGCCGTGATGTGCATCATCAGCACCATCATGGAGTCCTGCCCCTCCACCTCCAGCTTCTACAGCAGCGCGGCCGCCAAGACGCAGCACAACGGCATGAACAACATCATCCGCCTCTTCCTCAAGAAGGGGCTGGTCAGCGACCTGGCGCGGGTACCCCACAGCCTCGACCTCTCCAGGTGCGCCCGGGGCCGGGGGTTGGAGCGGGGGCTGGGCGCCAGGACTCCTGGGTTCCTGCCCCGGCTCTGGGAGGGGAGTGGGGGCTGGGAGCCAGGACACCTGGGTTCCCTCCCCGGCTCTGGGAGGGGAGTGGAGGCTGGTGGGTTAGAGCAGGGGGGGCTGGGAGCCAGGACGCCTGGGTTCCCTCCCCGGCTCTGGGAGGGGAGTGGGGGCTGGTGGTTAGAGCAGGGGGGGCTGGGAGCCAGGACTCCTGGGTTCCCTCCCCGGCTCTGGGAGGGGAGTGGGGGCTGATGGAGACTCTGCCCCGCAGCCCCAACATGGCTAACACCGTGAACGCGGCGCTGAAGCCCCTGGAGACGCTGTCGCGCATCGTCAACCAGCCCAGCAGCCTCTTCGGCAGCAAGAGCACGACCAGCAAGAGCAAAGCGGAGGGCGAGGTGCAGGGCGCTGCCCGCGACGCCAACAGCAACCAGCAGGACGTGGGTACGTGGGGCCAGGATCCCTCGCCCCACAGCCTGTGCGCCCCTGGCCGGCTCCCACCCTCCTGCCACCCTCGCTGCCGGGCTCCCTCCCCTCGCCCACAGCCTGTGCGCCCCCGGCCGGCTCCCACCCTCCTGCCACCCTCGCTGCCGGGCTCCCTCCCCTCGCCCACAGCCTGTGCGCCCCCGGCCGGCTCCCACCCTCCTGCCACCCCCGCTGCCGCGCTCCCTCCCCTCGCCCCCGGCTGGCTCCCACCCGCCGCCCCTGCTCCCGGGATCCCTCCCCTCGCCCACAGCCTGTGCGCCCCCAGCCGGCTCCCACCCGCCTCCCCTGCTCCCGGGCTCCCTCCCCTCGCCCACAGCCTGTGCGCCCCCGGCTGGCTCCCACCCGCCTCCCCTGCTCCCGGGATCCCTCTCCGATTTCCCCCCTACTCCACTGGGATCGCCTGCTGCCCCCGCTGCCAACTCCCCCAGCCTGCGCTCCTCCCCATGCTCCCAGGATCCCTGCGCCCCGGAAGCTCCAGGCCGTCTCCTGATCGCACTGTTCCCCCAGGGGAGCCGGGTGAGGCCGGTGCCCACGAGGAGGACCACGACGCGGGCCAGGCGGAGGTGGTGGATGGCGACATCATGGATGGGGAGGCGGAGGGCGACGCAGTAGTGATCGCCGGGCAACCTGAGGTGCTCAGCACCCAGGAGATGCAGGTGAGGGGCCGGCCGGGGAGCCGGGGCGCGGGGGGGGGTCAGGACGGGGCATCACAACCGGCCTGGCCCCCGACCCACCACCCCTCTGCCCCCGCAGGTGGAGAATGAGCTGGAGGACCTGATAGACGAGCTGCTGGAGCGGGATGGCGGCCCTGGGAACAGCACCATCATCGGTGAGGGGGAGGTGTGGGGCAGGCCCCGAAGGGCGTGTGCTGGGTCTTGGGGGGGACTGCTGGGGCACAGCCCGGAGGATGGCAGCTGGGGACGAAGCAGGGCCTGGCGGGTTACATGCTGCTCTGGGAGCCAGGACTCCTGGGTTCCCTCCCTAGCTCGGGGGGGGGGGGGGGGGTCGTGGGGGTCTAGTGGTTAGAGTGGGGGCAGGGCCCCCGCTCTGGTACTGTGGGGGGTCGGAGGGCCCATGTCGAGGGGGATCTCGGTCAGGAGCCTGGAGGGGGGGGTGAACTCACCCCCTTCCCTGTGGCCCTGGAGCCGAGGGCCTGGCTGGCGCTGCGCGTGTGGCCACCCGCGGGGCTCCCCCTCACCCCATCCCTGCCCCACAGTGAGCCGCAGCGGGGAGGACGACGCCCCGGAAGACGTGCTGATGGATGAGGCCCCCTCCAACCTGAGCCAGGGCTCCACGCTCCAGGCCAACCGGGAAGGTAAGGGTTAACCCGCGACACTGCCCCCAGTGGCTAGTGTGGGGCGCTGCGGGAGAGGCCTGAAGCTGAGCCCTGTGGCGGGAAACACTGGCTGTGTGCGCGGAGAGGAGCCCGGACGCCTGGGTTCTATCCCGGCTCTGGGAGGGGAGTGGGGTCTGGTGGTTAGAGCAGGGGGGGCTGGCAGCCCGGATGCCTGGGTTCTATCCCGGCTCTGGGAGGGGAGGGGGGTCTGGTGGTTAGAGCAGGGGGTCTGGGAGCCCGGACTCCTGGGTTCTCTCCCGGCTCTGGGAGGGGAGTGGGGGCTGGTGAAGGGCAGGGCTGACCTGTGGCCCCCCTGTAATGTCCCCAGACTCAATGAACATCCTGGACCCCGAAGACGAGGAGGAGCACACGCAGGAGGAAGACAGCAGCGGCAGTAATGAGGACGAGGATGACAGTCAGGACGAGGAGGAGGAGGAAGAGGAGGAAGACGAAGACGATCAGGTGAGGCGGGGGCCAGCAGCTGGCATCGCTCCTGGCTCTGGGAGGGGAGTGGGGTCTAGTGGTTATGGTGGGGGGCTGGGGTCCAGGACTCCTGGGTCCTCTCCCGGCTCTGGGGGGGGAGGGCGTGGGGGCTGGGCTGGGCTCCAGGACTCCCGGCTCTGAGGGGGAGGGCGTGGGGGCTGGGCTGGGCTCCAGGACTCCTGGGTCCTCTCCCGGCTCTGGGGGGAGGGGCGGGGTCTCTGGAGGCCGGCTGTAAGCAGGCTGTGCGCCGGCAGGACGACGAGGAAGGCGAGGAGGGGGAGGAGGAGGAGGAGGATGACGATGGCTCGGAGATGGAGCTGGACGAGGATTACCCCGACATGAACGCCTCGCCCCTGGTGCGCTTCGAACGCTTCGACCGCGAGGACGACCTCATCATCGAGTTCGACAACATGTTCTCCAGTGCCAGTAAGGGGGCGGGGGGCTCGCTGGGCGCCCGGAGTGCAGGGCTGGGAGCGGGGGGTCAGCTCAGCGCTGGGGTCCCCAGGCTTTCAATCCCAGAGGTCAGGGCTGGGTGGGGCCGGGCTCCCAGGTTCTCGGCCAATCCCTGCCCGCCCCTGAGCCCCATGGTGCCTTGGCACCCCCCAGTGGGCGGCGTGGGCTGCTCTCCAGGGGTCTCTGTGGCCCTGGGCTAGCCCAGCCTGGATAGGGCTAGCCCAGGGAGCTGCTAACCTGTCTCTCTCTTCCCTTTCCCCCTCCCCCCCTCCCCCCAGCGGATATTCCCCCCTCCCCAGGAAACATCCCGGCCACCCACCCGCTGATGGTGCGGCACGCAGACCACGGCTCCCTGACTCTCGGCAGCGGCTCCTCCACCACCCGCCTGGCCCAGGGCATCGGGCGGAGCCAGCGGACGCTGCGCCAGCTGACGGCCAACACCGGCCACACGATCCACGTGCACTACCCCGGCACGCGGCAGCCCAACCCCCCCCTCATCCTGCAGAGGTGAGACGCGCTCGCTCCCGCCCGGCTGCGGACCTGGCCCCCTCTCGGTGCTGGGCGAGCCTCCCTGAGTGGTGTTATGTGCGGCCGTTCCCCACCTGCTCCGCCCCAGAGGTGGCCGCATTTCGGCGCCTGGGAAGTACCCTAACAGCACTCCCTCCCCTCAGGTTGCTGGGTCCCTCGGCCGCAGCCGACATCCTCCAGCTGAGCAGCAGCCTCCCGCTGCAGAGCCGGGGCCGCGCCCGCCTCCTGGTGGGGAACGACGACGTCCACATCATCGCCCGCTCCGACGACGAGCTGCTGGACGACTTCTTCCACGACCAGAGCACGGCCACCAGCCAGGCAGGCGAGTGCCGGAGGGCGCCGGGGGGGCCGGGGTCCTGGCCCTTGGGGGGCGCCGGCTCTGAGCCAGCCTCCTTACCCTGCCTCTTCCCTCCGCAGGGACCCTCTCCAGCATCCCCACCGCCCTGACGCGCTGGACCGAGGAGTGCAAGGTGCTGGACGCGGAGAGCATGCACGACTGCGTCTCAGGTGAGCCTCGCAGCGCCCCCTCCCACCCGGCCCCCTCGCCGGCCCAGCCCCCTAACCCCGGCTCTTCCCCCCGCAGTGGTGAAGGTTCCCATCGTTAACCACCTGGAGGCGCTGCGGGACGAGGAGCTGGAGGAGCGCCGGGAGAAGCGCCGCAAGCAGCTGGCCGAGGAGGAGGCCAAAGCCACGGACAAAGCCAAGGAGGAAAAGGACGGGAAGGAGCAGAGCGCCCAGGTGGGGAGCTGCCACTGAGCTCACCTGGCCCTTGAAGGCTTAAAGGGCCAGTGGAGAACTGGCCACACCCCTCCCCAACCCTGCCCTTCCCCCGTGGCTGGTGGGGCACAGGGCTCAGACCCCACAGACTCATTACAGCCACAGCGATGGCTGGAGAGCAGAGCTAACCTGTGGCTGGGTGGGAGCCGACGCCCCCTAGAGGGGACAGGCCCTGGGCCCCATTCCCTGCCCCTGCCCTGGGCTGGATCATAGCCAGCGCCCCCTAGAGGGGACAGGCCCTGGGCCCCATTCCCTGCCCCCTGAGCCAGCCAGTCCCTGCCCTGGGCTGGATCATAGCCAGCGCCCCCTAGAGGGGACAGGCACCATGACCCATTTCCTACCCCCATAGCCAGCCGGCGCCCCCTAGGGGGTCCAGGCCACATGCCCCATTCCCCACCCCCCCCATAGCCAGCCGGAGCCCCCTAGGGGGTCCAGGCCACATGCCCCCTCCTAACTCCATCCTGTCCCTCTTTTGCTTTCCAGGGGGCGGTGCCCACACCTAACACCGCCACCGAGCATAGTCTCTCAGGTAACTGCCCCGCCCATTACCCCCACTTGCCCCTCCGTCCCAGGCCGGGCCCAGCAGCGCCCCGAGGCCCTGGGGGATGAGGTAGTAGATTGTATAGTTTTAGGGTCACACCCGGTCTCGGAGATAACTATACAGTCTACTGTCTTTCCCGCGGGGTCACCCTCAGCACTGCGAGCAGGAGCCAGCAACCGCCGTCTGCCCCAGCTCGGGGAGGGGGGGGAGCCAGGACGCCTGGGTTCTCTCCCGGCTCTGGGAGGGGAGTGGGGGGCAAGCGGATAGAGCAGAGGGGGCTGGGCGCCAGGATCCCTGGGTTCTGTCCCTGGCGCTGGGAGCAGGCGGGGGAATGGGGAGTAGTGGATAGAGCATGGGGGGCCAGGATGCCTGGGTTCTCTCATGGCTCTTGGAGGGGAGTGTGGGCTGATGGTGGGAGCACAGGGGGTCCCGCCTTTTCCCACAATCGTGGGTCTCTGTAGGTCTGTGCAGCCTGCCGAGCCGCGTGTGTGTGAGATGTGGGGCGGTGAGAGGGCCCCTGGGGGTGCATCCAGCCCCCCCAGCATGTGTGTGGGATGGCGGGAGGGCCCCGGGGGTGGATCCAGCCCCCAGTGAGTGTGTGGGTGTCGGATGAGGGGCGGCGGGAGGCCCCCGGGGGTGGATCCAGCCCCCCCAGCGAGTGTGGGAGATGGGGGGTGGCGGGAGGCCCCGGGGGTGGATCCAGCCCCCCCCCCCCCCCCCCCGCAGCGTGTGGGTGTCCGATGGAGGGTGGTGGGAGGGCCCCGAGGGTGGATCCAGCCCCGCAGTGAGTGGGTGTCAGATGGGGGGCAGCGGGAGGCCCCGAGGGTGGATCCAGCCCCCCCAGCATGTGGGTGTCGGATGGCGGGCAGCGGGAGGCCCCCGGGGGTGGATCCGGCCCCCACAGTGAAGGCCCCGCCCCCGCCAGGATGAGGTAGTACGTTGTATTGTTGTGGGGTCGGGATTCGTGCCCCAATCAGAGATAACGATACAACTTACTACTTTCCCCAGCGCCGGGCCCTCACCGGCAGGAGGAGCCTGGTGGGCCGGAAGCCAGGACTCCTGGGTTCTCTCCTAGCTGCGGCGGGGGGAGCCTGGGCCCAGACAGGAGGGGAGCAGGGATCAAGGCGGGGAGGGGCCGGCATGGCCTGGGTGTGGGGTGTCCCATCTAAGCCCCGTCTCACCCTCCCTCCCTGCCCCAGATGCGGCCGGCCGGACTGACGGTTTCCCCGCCGCCCCGCCCGCTGCCGAGGGCCCCTCCGCCGGCCCCAAGCAGACGCTGGTCACCCTGGAGACCCCACAGCCGGCAGCGGTGGGTGGGGAGCTGCCCCCGGAGCTCGCCGGGCAGCCCAGCACCGAGGCCTCGCGCCAGCTGCTGGTGCCGGCCGAGCAAGAGGACTCGGGGCCGGGTAGGCCCAATGCCGATGCGGAGGCCACCCAGATGGAGCTGTCACCTGCCCCCACCATCAGTAAGTGGGGGAGATTGGGGGGCTGGGAGCCAGGACGCCTGGGTTCTCTCCTAGGCTCTGGGAGGGGAGGGGGATCTAGGGGTTAGCAGGAAGTGGGGCTGGGAGCCAGGACACCTGGGTTCTCTCCTAGGCTCTGGGAGGGGAGGGGGATCTAGGGGTTACAGCAGGGAGCGGGGGCTGGGATCCAGGACTCCTGGTTCTGGCCTGGCTGGGTCACTGGCTGACCTTGGGAAGGCATCCTTCCCCTATCTGCCTCAGTTTCCCCTTTGGGATCCTCTGACACCCCCCCCCCCCCATTTCTCCCCAGCCTCGCTGTCCCCAGAGAGGGCAGAGGACTCGGATGCCCTGACGGCCGTTAGCAGCCAGCTGGAGGGCTCGCCCATGGACACCAGCAGCCTGGCCTCCTGCAGCCTGGAGGAGGGCGTCGGGGAGGGCGCCTTGCCCGGCGGGGCGGAGCAGCCTCCTGCCCACGGTGCCCCCGGGGCTGAGCCAGCCCAGCAGCACCCCGAGGGCCAGGCCGGCGGCGACAGCCTGGCCGATGCCAGCCAGCAAGGGGAGGACAGGTATGGGGCAGGGTGTGCGGCGGGGGGGGGGGGGGGGGGGTCTGGCTTGGGGCGAGACTCGCTAAGGAGGGGGCTGGGATCTGGCCCCCACTCACCCCCTGGTTCCCATCCCCCCCCAGCTCACCCCCTGCTTCGTCCTCCGAGAGCTCCTCTACCAGGGACTCGGCCGTGGCCATCTCCGGAGCCGACTCCCGGGGCATCCTGGAGGAGCCGCTGCCCTCCACCAGCAGCGAAGAGGAGGACCCGCTAGCAGGTACCGGAGGCGACCGACAGGCCTCTTTGCAGAGGGGTTGGGTCGCTGTGATGCTCTAGCTTGGCTGTAGGGGGCGCTGTGCTGCCGAGGGTGGGCAGGGACCTCAGCAGGGGGCGCTCTCCCCTGGCAGCCAGGGCCAGGCTCTTGATCCCTTCTGGGCATTCAAACGATGGAGTCGGGATGAATCCTGGTATCCTCGTCAAGTCCCAGCTGTGTCGGTTCTCCTGCTGCAACCCCATGGTGCACAGCCTGCCCCAGAGGTGGCTGCATTTCCGTGTGTGGCAAGCCTTCCCTGTGCAGTGTTATGTGCGGCTGTTCCCCAGCTGCCCCGCCCCAGAGGTGGCTGCATCTTTTGCTGACACCCCCATCTCCATTCAGGGATAAACCTCCCCGAGGGCGTGGACCCTTCCTTCCTGGCGGCCCTGCCAGACGACATCCGGCGTGAGGTGCTGCAGAACCAGCTGGGCATCCGGCCGCCAGCCCGGCCTCCCCCCACCGCTACCACCCCCACCCCGCCCGTGGTGAGCAACCCCGGGGTGACAGAGGTCAGCCCCGAGTTCCTGGCTGCCCTGCCCCCCGCCATCCAGGAGGAGGTAAGTGCTCCTCCTGGGGGGGAGGAGAGAGAGCTATGTTTGAGGGGAGGGGCTCTGTCTCAGGTGGGGGTCAGTGGGGTGAAAGCCAGGCTTGGTGTCTGGGGCGTGGGGTTGGGGCTAGGTGTCAGGGTGGGCAGGGCTGGGGGCCATTTCCCTGTGCGGGGGGGGGGGTCTCTGGGCATGGGTGGGGCTACGATTCTGGGGGCTTTGTCTGTGGGTGGGCTCTCTGGACGGGGCTACGGCCCCATGGGTGGGGTCTCTGGACATGGGCGGGGCTACGGACCCATGGGTGAGGCGCTAGCTCTGTGGGTGGGGCTATGGCTCTGTGGGTGGTATGTGGGTGGGGCTACAGCTCTGGGCATGATCTGTGCGCTGGGCTACAGGTCTGTGGGCGGGGCTACGGCTCTGGGCGTGGTCTGTGGGCAGGGCCAGGGCCCCGTGGACAGGGCCCCCCCCCGGCAGTGACCTGTCCCCCCAGGTGCTGGCGCAGCAGCGGGTGGAGCAGCAGCGGCGGGAGCTGGCGCAGGGCATCAGCTCGGACACGCCCATGGACCCGGTGACATTTATCCAGACGCTGCCCTCGGACCTGCGGCGCTCGGTGCTGGAGGACATGGAGGACAGCGTGCTGGCCGTCATGCCCCCCGACATCGCCGCCGAGGCCCAGGCCCTGCGCCGCGAGCAGGAGGCCCGGCAGCGCCAGCTCATGCACGAGCGGCTCTTCGGGCACTCCAGCACCTCGGCCCTGTCGGCCATCCTGCGCAGCCCGGGTACGGCCCCCCCCGCACCCCCCTACCCCACTCCAGCACCTCGGCCCTGTCGGCCATCCTGCGCAGCCCGGGTACGCCCCCCCCCCGCACCCCTACCCCACTCCAGCGCCTCGGCCCTGTCGGCCATCCTGCGCAGCCCGGGTACGGCCCCCCCCCGTGCCCCCCTACCCCACTCCAGCGCCTCGGCCCTGTCGGCCATCCTGCGCAGCCCGGGTAGGGCCCCCCCGCACCCCCCTACCCCACTCCAGCCCCTCGGCCCTGTCGGCCATCCTGCGCAGCCTGGGTAGGGCCCCCCCGCACCCCCCTACCCCACTCCAGCCCCTCGGCCCTGTCGGCTATCCTGCGCAGCCCGGGTACGCCCCCCCGCACCCCCCTACCCCACTCCAGCCCCTCGGCCCTGTCGGCTATCCTGCGCAGCCCGGGTAGGGCCCCCCCGCACCCCCCTACCCCCACTCCAGCCCCTCGGCCCTGTCGGCTATCCTGCGCAGCCCGGGTAGGGCCCCCCCGCACCCCCCTACCCCCACTCCAGCCCCTCGGCCCTGTCGGCTATCCTGCGCAGCCCGGGTAGGGCCCCCGGCGCCCCCCAATCCAACACCTTGGTCTGCAGCCCCCCAACTCCTGTCTCTGCTCCTCTCCCCACAGCCTTCACCAGCCGGCTGAGCGGGAACCGCGGGGTCCAGTACACGCGCCTGGCCGTGCAGAGGGGGGGCACCTTCCACATGGGCGGTAGCAGCAGTCACAGCAGGTACCTGCCCCGGGGGGGCACAGCTGAGAGGGGACCTCTTAGCTACAAGGCTCAAGTCTCATCTCCTGAGGAGACGCAGGACGCCTGGGTTCCAAGCCGGGCTCCGGGAGGGGAGTGGGGGCTGGTGGTTCCAGTGAGGGGGGGCGGTAGCAGCCCGGACGCCTGGGTTCCAAGCCGGGCTCTGGGCGGGGAGTGGTGCTGGTGGTTCCAGTGAGGGGGGGCGGTAGCAGCCCGGACGCCTGGGTTCCAAGCCGGGCTCCAGGAGGGGAGTGGGGGGTGGTGGTTCCAGTGAGGGGGGGGCGGTAGCAGCCCGGACGCCTGGGTTCCATGCCAGGCTCCGGGAGGGACGTGGGGGCTGGCGCTGAGAGCGGCGGGGCAGGGATAGCAGCCCGGACGCCTGGGTTCCATGCCGGGCTCCGGGAGGGACGTGGGGGCTGGCGCTGAGAGCGGCGGGGCAGGGATAGCAGCCCGGATGCCTGGGTTCCATGCTGGGCTCCGTGAGGTATGTGGGGGCTGGTGGTTATAGCGGGGTGGGGGCCACCCGGCCTCCTGGGTTCTGTGGGGGGCGGTAGCCGCCCGGCCTCCTGGCCCCGCTGTCTGAGCCGCCTCCCCCCCCAGGCCGTCGGGCAGCACGGTGGACAGCCTCCTACGGCTGCGGGGCCGGCTGCTGCTGGACCACGAGGCGCTGTCCTGTCTGCTGGTGCTGCTCTTCGTGGACGAGCCCAAGCTGAACACGAGCCGGCTGCACCGGGTGCTGCGCAACCTCTGCTACCACGGCCAGACGCGGGGCTGGGTGATCCGCAGCCTGCTCTCCATCCTGCAGCGCAGCAGCGAGAGTGAGCCCTGCCTGGAGACGCCCAAGGGGCCGCCGGACGAGCGGGGCAAGCGGGCCGCCAAGGCCGGGGCCCCCGAGGGCCGCCCCCTGGAGCTGCTGCACAAGATGGAGGCCCGCAGCTCGGGCCAGCTGTCCTGGCTCTCCGTCTCCATGGACGCCGCCCTGGGCTGCCGCACCAACATCTTCCAGATCCAGCGGGCCGGCGGGCGCAAGCACACGGAGAAGCACGCCGCCAGCACTGCCGCCGGCGCCGCCGTCCACATCCACCCGCAGGCCGCCCCCGTGGTGTGTCGCCACGTGCTGGACACCCTCATCCAGCTGGCCAAGGTGAGGGGGCGGGGCTGGGCGCGCTCTCCCCTGGCAATTGGGTAGGTGTTGGGCGCCGTTCTGTGGTGGGCTGGGCAGCGGGCGCTCTCCCCTGGCAGAGCTGGGCACTGCGGGAGGGGGGGCAGGGGGAGCTCTCCCCTGGCAGGGCTGGGCGCTGGTGGGCGCTGGGCATTGGGAGGGTGCAGGGTGAGGGGCTGGGCAGGGGGCATTCTCCCCGGTCAGAGCTGGGCATGGGGGAGGGGGGGGCTGGGCTGATCGCTCTCTCCCGGCAATCAGTCCCACGTGGCGTTATGGGCGGCTGTTTCCCAGCTGCCCCCCACCCCAGAGGCAGCTGCATCTCAGCGCCACACCAGCCATCCCCAGGCTGTGACTCTCCCCTCTCCCCAGGTGTTCCCCAGCCACTTCACGCAGCAGCGGCCCAAGGAGACGCCCTGCGAGGGGGAGCGGGGCGCCAGGCAGTCGGGCAGCCCGGGCCAGGCCAGCGGCATCTCCACCGACTTCTGGGACTTGCTGGTCAAACTGGACAACATGAACGTGAGCCGCAAGGGCAAGAACTCGGTCAAGTCGGTGCCGGTGAGCGCGGGCGCCGAGGGCGAGAGCTCCCCCTACAGCCTGGAGGCCTCGCCGCTGGGCCAGCTCATGAACATGCTCTCGCACCCCGTCATCCGGCGCAGCTCGCTGCTGACCGAGAAGCTGCTGCGCTTGCTCTCGCTCATCTCCATCGCCCTGCCCGAGAACAAGGCGCCCGAGGGGCCGGGCGCCGCCCCCGCCCCGACCGCGCCCTCCGCCGGGGCCGCCGCCCCCACCCCCGCCCCCGCCCCCACCGTGCCAGGTGAGGGGGGACACCTACTGTCTCGGGGATTGAGGGTGTGCCAGATTGGGGGGGGGGTGGCAGCTGGCGTCTCCCTGGCCCAGGGGCTTCTGGGATTAAGGGGGCACCTGGTGTGTGTCTGCCCCCGGAGACTTCTGGGATTGAGGGGTGGTGGGATCCTGATTCCGCCCTGCCCCAGGGGGGTCTGGGATTGAGGGGTTTGTGGGAGGGGGGCTGGTCTCTCCCCGACCCCAGAGACTTCTGGGATTGAGGGGTGGTGGGATCCTGATTCCGCCTTGCCCCAGGGGGGTCTGGGATTGAGGGGTTTGGGGGAGGGGGGCTGGTCTCTCCCCGACCCCGGAGACTTCTGGGATTAAGGGGTGGTGGGATCCTGATACTGCCCTGCCCCGGGGGGTTCTGGGGGCGAGGGGCACAGGGTCCCAGCTGGGGTCCCGCCCAGGTTGCCACCCGCATTCCCCATGGATCCTGGGCCGGGCCTCGCTAACCCCACGGTGTTTTCACGCAGCTCCTGCCAAGGGCAGCAAATCTCCGGCCAAGGCGGGCGAGGCGGGCGGCGGCGGGACAGATGCCAAGATGGTGGCGTCGGGCCTGACGGAAAACCAGCTGCAGCTGTCGGTAGAGGTGAGTGCGGGGCAGTGCCCGGGTGGGGCGGGGGCGCCCGGTGCCCGCCCCGCCCCCGCTCACCCCATGTGCCTCCCCCCAGGTGCTGACGTCTCACTCCTGCTCGGAGGAGGGGCTGGAGGATGCAGCCAACGTCCTGCTCCAGCTGTCGCGGGGCGACTCGCCCACCCGGGACACGGTGCTGCGGCTCCTGCTCAGTGGGGCCCGTCAGCTGGGCTACACCCTCTGCAAGCAGATCGGTAACGGGGCGGGGCACGGGGGCAGGGGGGTGGGCATAGGGGTGCTGGGGGGGCGGGGCCAGCAGGAACTACCTGGGGGCTGCAATAAGTGAGGTGTGGAGGCCCTGACCCCCCCCTTCCCCCCAGGCACCCTGCTGGCGGAGCTCCGCGAGTACAACCTGGAGCAGCAGCGGCGGGCGCAGTGCGAGCTGCTCTCCCCCGACGGGCTCCCCGACGAGCAGCCCCAGACCACCAAGCTGAAGGGCAAGATGCAGAGCCGGTGAGTGATGCGCCCCGGCCCCCTGTCCCGTGTTCCCCCCCCCCCCGGCCACCCCCGCTAACCCCCCCTCCCGGGCAGGTTCGACACGGCGGAGAACGTGGTGATCGTGGCCTCCCAGAAGCGGCCCCTGGGCGGGCGGGAGCTGCAGCTGCCCTCCATGTCCATGCTGACCTCCAAGACCTCCACCCAGAAATTCTTCCTGCGCGTGCTGCAGGTCATCATCCAGCTGCGGGACGACACGCGCCGCGCCAACAAGAAGGCCAAGCAGACGGGCCGGCTAGGTAGGGCTGGGCCCGGGGGCGCTCTGGGCCGGAGGGGGACCAGGGCTGAGCGAAGGGGGGGCGCTCTGGGCCGGAGGGGGACCAGGGCTGAGCGAAGGGGGGGGGCGTTCTGGGCCGGAGGGGGACCAGGGCTGAGCGAAGGGGGGGGGCGCGTTCTGGGCCGGAGGGGGACCAGGGCTGAGCGAAGGGGGGGGGCGCGTTCTGGGCCGGAGGGGGACCAGGGCTGAGCGAAGGGGGGGGGGGGCGCGTTCTGGGCCGGAGGGGGACCAGGGCAGAGTGGGGGGGGGGGGGTTCTGGGCCGGAGGGAGACCAGGGCTGAGCGAAGGGGGGGGGCGTTCTGGGCCGGAGGGGGACCAGGGCTGAGCGAAGGGGGGGGGCGCGTTCTGGGCCGGAGGGGGACCAGGGCTGAGCGAAGGGGGGGGGGGGCGCGTTCTGGGCCGGAGGGGGACCAGGGCTGAGCGAAGGGGGGGGGGGGGCGCGTTCTGGGCCGGAGGGGGACCAGGGCAGAGTGGGGGGGGGGCGTTTTGGGCCGGAGGGGGACCAGGGCTGAGCGAAGGGGGGGGGGGCGCGTTTTGGGCCGGAGGGGGACCAGGGCTGAGCGAAGGGGGGGGGGCGTTTTGGGATGGAGGGGGACCAGGGCTGAGCGAAGGGGGGGGGGCGCGTTCTGGGCCGGAGGGGGACCAGGGCAGAGCGAAGGGGGGGGGGGGCGCGTTCTGGGCCGGAGGGGGACCAGGGCTGAGCGAGGGGGGGGGGGGGGCGCGTTCTGGGCCGGAGGGGGACCAGGGCTGAGCGAAGGGGGGGGGGGCGCGTTCTGGGCCGGAGGGGGACCAGGGCAGAGTGGGGGGGGGGGCGTTTTGGGCCGGAGGGGGACCAGGGCTGAGCGAAGGGGGGGGGGGGCGTTTTGGGATGGAGGGGGACCAGGGCTGAGCGAAGGGGGGGGGCGCGTTCTGGGCCGGAGGGGGACCAGGGCAGAGCGAAGGGGGGGGGGGGGGGCGCGTTCTGGGCCGGAGGGGGACCAGGGCTGAGCGAAGGGGGGGGGGGGGGCGCGTTCTGGGCCGGAGGGGGACCAGGGCTGAGCGAAGGGGGGGGGCGCGTTCTGGGCCGGAGGGGGACCAGGGCTGAGCGAAGGGGGGGGGCGCGTTCTGGGCCGGAGGGGGACCAGGGCAGAGTGGGGGGGGGGCGTTTTGGGCCGGAGGGGGACCAGGGCTGAGCGAAGGGGGGGGGGCGTTTTGGGCCGGAGGGGGACCAGGGCTGAGCGAAGGGGGGGGGGGGGGCGCGTTCTGGGCCGGAGGGGGACCAGGGCAGAGCGAAGGGGGGGGGGCGGGCGCGTTCTGGGCCGGAGGGGGACCAGGGCTGAGCGAAGGGGGGGGGGCGTGTTCTGGGCCGGAGGGGGACCAGGGCTGAGCGAAGGGGGGGGGGCGTTTTGGGATGGAGGGGGACCAGGGCTGAGCGAAGGGGGGGGGGGCGCGTTCTGGGCCGGAGGGGGACCAGGGGTGAGCGAAGGGGGGGGGGGGGGCGTGTTCTGGGCCGGAGGGGGACCAGGGCTGAGCGAAGGGGGGGGCGTTCTGGGCCGGAGGGGGCCTGGCCGCGCGCTGACCCGTCTCCCCCCCGGCAGGTAGCTCCGGTCTGGGCTCAGCTAGCAGCATCCAGGCCGCTGTCCGGCAACTGGAGGCTGAGGCTGACGCCATTATACAAATGGTACGTGAGGGGCAGCGGGCGCGGCGGCAGCAGCAAGCAGCAACGGTTAGCATGGGGCCTGTGGCGCTTGGGGGCCACTCCATCCGTGGGGTCCAGCCCCCCCTTCCTGGGACCCCCCCGCTCCACCCTGCGTCGGGCTGGGAGCCAGGGCGCCTGGGTTCTCTCCCCACCTCGGGGTGGGGGCTGGCAGCTAGGACGCCTGGGTTCTTTCCTCAGTTCTGGGGCAGGGCTGGGAGCCAGAACTCCTGGGTTCGCTCCCGGCCCTGGGAGGGGGTGAGGTTTCCTTGGGGGTACCCAGGGCTGTGAGGGCCCCCCCTGCTGTTCGAAACCCAGCCACTGGCACGTGTCGACCTCCGAGCGCCCGGCCGCTGGCTGCCCCCAGGGTTCCCTCCCAGCCCCCTCCTAGCGAGAACGAGGAGACGTTCGCCTGCTGGGAGCCAAGTCCTGAAGACGCGAGTAGCGTCACCTCACCCCCGGGCACCAGCAGCCAATCCCCCGCCTCCGCCCCTCGGGGCACAGTCCTGGGGTGTCCCTTCTCCCCTGGGAATTCAGGGGCCCCCGCACGCTCTGCTGGGGGGCCTGGGAGCCAGGACTCCTGGGTCTCTCCCGGCTCTGGGAGGGGAGGGGGGTCTAGTGGTTAGAGCAGGAGGGGCTGGGAGCCAGGACTCCTGGGTCTCTCCCAGCTCTGGGAGGGGAGGGGGGTCTAGTGGTTAGAGCGGGAGGGGCTGGGAGCCAGGACTCCTGGGTCTCTCCCAGCTCTGGGAGGGGAGGGGGGTCTGGTGGTTAGAGCAGGGGGGACTGGGAGCCAGGACTCCTGGGTCTCTCCCAGCTCTGGGAGGGGAGGGGGGTCTAGTGGTTAGAGCGGGAGGGGCTGGGAGCCAGGACTCCTGGGTCTCTCCCAGCTCTGGGAGGGGAGGGGGGTCTAGTGGTTAGAGCGGGAGGGGGCTGGGAGCCAGGACTCCTGGGTCTCTCCCAGCTCTGGGAGGGGAGGCGGGTCTAGTGGTTAGAGCAGGAGGGGCTGGGAGCCAGGACTCCTGGGTCTCTCCCAGCTCTGGGAGGGGAGGGGGGTCTAGTGGTTAGAGCGGGAGGGGCTGGGAGCCAGGACTCCTGGGTCTCTCCCAGCTCTGGGAGGGGAGGGGGGTCTAGTGGTTAGAGCGGGAGGGGCTGGGAGCCAGGACTCCTGGGTCTCTCCCAGCTCTGGGAGGGGAGGGGGGTCTAGTGGTTAGAGCAGGAGGGGCTGGGAGCCCGGACTCCTGGGTTCTCTCCCCAGCTCTGGGAGGGGAGTGGGGTCTAGTGGTTAGAGCAGGAGGGGCTGGGAGCCCGGACTCCTGGGTTCTCTCCCCGGCTCTGGGAGGGGAGTGGGGGCTGGTGGGTTAGAGCAGGGGGGGCTGGGAGCCAGGACTCCTGGGTTCTCTCCCCGGCTCTGGGAGGGGAGGGGGGTCTAGTGGTTAGAGCAGGAGGGGCTGGGAGCCAGGACTCCTGGGTTCTCTCCCCAGCTCTGGGAGGGGAGTGGGGTCTAGTGGTTAGAGCAGGAGGGGCTGGGAGCCAGGACTCCTGGGTTCTCTCCCCGGCTCTGGGAGGGGAGGGGGGTCTAGTGGTTAGAGCAGGAGGGGCTGGGAGCCAGGACTCCTGGGTTCTCTCCCCAGCTCTGGGAGGGGAGGGGGGTCTAGTGGTTAGAGCGGGAGGGGCTGGGAGCCAGGACTCCTGGGTTCTCTCTTGTGGGAGGGGAGGGGGGTCTAGTGGTTAGAGCGGGAGGGGCTGGGAGCCAGGACTCCTGGGTCTCTCCCGGCTCTGGGAGGGGAGGGGGGTCTAGTGGTTAGAGCGGGAGGGGCTGGGAGCCAGGACTCCTGGGTTCTCTCTTGTGGGAGGGGAGGGGGGTCTAGTGGTTAGAGCGGGAGGGGCTGGGAGCCAGGACTCCTGGGTCTCTCCCGGCTCTGGGAGGGGAGGGGGGTCTAGTGGTTAGAGCGGGAGGGGCTGGGAGCCAGGACTCCTGGGTTCTCTCTTGTGGGAGGGGAGGGGGGTCTAGTGGTTAGAGCGGGGGGGCTGGGAGCCAGGACTCCTGGGTTCTCTCTTGTGGGAGGGGAGGGGGGATCGGTATACATCTAATGGCTCCCAGCCCCAGGGTCCCCCACTTCACAGGCCCTGGGGGAGGTGGGAATCCGCCGTCCCCCTCCGATTTCACCCCTCTGGAGAGAGTCCCCCTTCCCCTCCCCCCCGCATGCCCCCGCCCCCATCCGGCTGCCGTGGGGCTGTGCCATCGCTGATCCATGCATGCCATGCTGGAGCTGCCCCCAGGGCGGGGGTGGGGGGGCATCTACCCATCATCCCTTGCAAGTTCAGCTTGTGTGTGTGAGCTGCATGTGGCGGGGGGGCACGCTGTCCATCAGTCAAATTGTCGTCCCCCCCCCCCGCTACTCCTGGAGTGAGTCCCTCCGTGCCCACCATACATCCGGCCCCAAAGAGCCCCCCAGCCCCGCCCTGACCCCCCCTTTGTCCCGCGCAGTCCGAGCCGAGCCAGTCGGAAGGGGCTGTTCGGAGGGACGAGTCGCCTATGGACGTCGATCAGCCCTCGCCCGTCACACAGGACGCCCAGTCGGTTGGTGAGTGTCCTGCTGTCACAGCCACGCCTGGGGCCGGCTCGCCCGGCGCTGAGATGCAGCCACCTCTGGGGTGGGGCGGGGGGGACAACCGCACATAACGCTGCACGAGGATGGCTCGTTCAGAGCTAAGATGCAGCCACCTCTGGGGCGAGGCAGATGGGCAATGGCTGCCCATAACGCCACACTGGGATGGCTCACCTGGTGCTGAGATGCAGCCACCTTTGGGGCGGGACGGCTGGGGAACGGCTGTGTATACGCAGCTCAGCCAGGGATGTGGAGGGCTCCTTAGCTGCAGGGACCCCTGGGGTAACCCTGCCCCCCCTTTGCAGGTTCGGAAGGACCCCAGCCCGGGGAGAAGGACGAGCGGCCCCCGGACCTGCCCCTCCTGAGCGAGCAGCTGAACCTGGACGAACTCTGGGCCATGCTGGGCGAGTGCTTGAAGGAGCTGGAGGAGTCCCACGACCAGCACGCTGTGCTAGGTAAGGGGCCCGGCTCTCAGCCCCCTGCTGCAGCCGGTCATGGGGTGGGGTCCCCAGAGCTCACCCTCTCTCTCTCCCCGCAGTGCTGCAGCCAGCCATGGGGTGGGGGCCCCCAGAGCTCACCCTCTCTCTCTCCCCGCAGTGCTGCAGCCAGCCATGGGGTGGGGGCCCCCAGAGCTCACCCTTCCTCCCTCCCCGCAGTGCTGCAGCTGGCCAGCCATGGGGTGGGGCCCCCAGAGCTCACCCTTCCTCCCTCCCCGCAGTGCTGCAGCCAGCCGTGGGGTGAGGGGCCCCAGATCTCACCCTTCCTCTGTCCCTGCAGTGCTGCAGCCGGCCGTGGGGTGGGGTCCCCGGATCCCCCAGATCTCAGCCTCCCTCCCTGCAGTGCCACAGCCGGCCATGGGGTGGGGGCCCCCAGATCTCACCCTCTCTCTCTCCCCGCAGTGCTGCAGCCGGCGGTGGAAGCTTTCTTCCTAGTGCACGCAACAGAGCGGGAGAGCAAGCCCCCGGTGCGGGACACCCGCGAGAGCCAGCTGGCCCACATCAAGGACGAGCCCCCGCCCCTGTCGCCCGCCCCCCTCACCCCCGCCACCCCCTCCTCGCTGGACCCCTTCTTCTCCCGCGAGCCCTCCTCCATGCACATCTCCTCCAGCCTGCCCCCCGACACCCAGAAGTTCCTGCGCTTCGCAGGTGAGGGGCTCGGGGCCTGGGCTGGGAGAGAAGGGGGGGGCTGCAGTGTGGGGAGGGTTGGGGGAAAGGAGGGGCTCCAAGGGGCATGGTCCAGGGTTGGGGGGTCGCGGGGCTCCAAGGGGGAGGGGCGAGACAGATGGGGAACGGCCCTACATGGGATGGGCTCGCTCAGCGCTGAGATACAGCCACCTCTGGGGTGGGTCAGCCTGGGAACAGCCGCACATACCGTCGGGGGGGAGTGGTTTTGGGGCCACCCGGGTGTTTGGGGGGGGTGTCTCGTGGTGCTGGGGAGAGCAGTGAGTGACACCCCCACACACACGTCCCCCCTCCCCAGAGACCCACCGCACGGTGCTAAACCAGATCCTGCGCCAGTCCACCACCCACCTGGCCGACGGGCCCTTCGCTGTCCTGGTCGACTACATCCGCGTGCTGGACTTCGACGTCAAGCGCAAGTAGGGCGGGTGGGGGGGCGGGTTTGGGAATGTGGGGTGAGGGGGCGGGGCAGGCCTGGGGGCCGGGCAGTGGGGCCATGTCCAGTGGCAGGGCATTCTCTAGGCCCTGACACCCTGCACCGGGGGCGGGGCAATGGGGCTGTGTCCAGTGGCGGTGGGTTCCCCAGGCCCTGACACCCTGCACCGGGGGCGGGGCAATGGGGCCGTGTCCAGTGGCGGTGGGTTCCCCGGGTCCTGACACCCTGCACCGGGGGCGGGGCAATGGGGCCGTGTCCAGTGGCGGTGGGTTCCCCGGGTCCTGACACCCTGCACCGGGGGCGGGGCAATGGGGCCGTGTCCAGTGGCGGTGGGTTCCCCGGGTCCTGACACCCTGCACCGGGGGCGGGGCAATGGGGCCGTGTCCAGTGGCGGTGGGTTCCCCGTGTCCTGACACCCTGCACCGGGGGCGGGGCAATGGGGCCGTGTCCAGTGGCGGTGGGTTCCCCGGGTCCTGACACCCTGCACCGGGGGCGGGGCAATGGGGCCGTGTCCAGTGGCGGTGGGTTCCCCGGGTCCTGACACCCTGCACCGGGGGCGGGGCAATGGGGCCGTGTCCAGTGGCGGTGGGTTCCCCGGGTCCTGACACCCTGCACCGGGGGCGGGGCAATGGGGCCGTGTCCAGTGGCGGTGGGTTCCCCGGGTCCTGACACCCTGCACCGGGGGCGGGGCAATGGGGCCGTGTCCAGTGGCGGTGGGTTCCCCGGGTCCTGACACCCTGCACCGGGGGCGGGGCAATGGGGCCGTGTCCAGTGGCGGTGGGTTCCCCAGGCCCTGACACCCTGCACCGGGGGCGGGGCAATGGCGCCGTGTCCAGTGGCAGGGTGTTCCCCAGGCCCTGACACCGCCTCCACCCCACCCCCCAGGTACTTCCGCCAGGAGCTGGAGCGTCTGGACGAGGGGCTGCGCAAGGAGGACATGGCCGTCCACGTGCGCCGTGACCACGTCTTCGAGGACTCGTACCGCGAGCTGCACCGCAAGTCGCCCGAGGAGATGAAGAACCGACTGTGAGCCCTGCTTCTCGGGGGGGGGGGGGGGGGCAGCAGCCGGGTACCCCACAGCTGGGGCAGGGGAGAGAGGGTTGTGGGGCAGGGGACGGGGCTGCGTGGGTCCCGCCCACTAACCCTCTCCCAGGTACATCATTTTCAAGGTCAAGGAGGGGCAGGACGTGGGGAGGAGGGGGCAGGGGACGCCCGGTGGGGACGGGGCTGCGTGGGTCCCGCCCCTAACCCCCTGCCCCCCCAGGTACATCGTGTTTGAGGGCGAGGGGGTACGGGAGTGGGGCAGAGGGGGCCCGGTGGGGCCGGGGCTGCGTGGGTCCTGCCCCTAACCCCCTTCCCCCCCAGGTACATCGTGTTCGAGGGCGAGGAGGGGCAGGACGCGGGCGGGCTGCTCCGGGAGTGGTACATGATCATCTCGCGGGAGATGTTCAACCCCATGTACGCCCTGTTCCGCACCTCACCCGGCGACCGCGTCACCTACACCATCAATCCCTCGTCCCACTGCAACCCCAACCACCTGAGCTACTTCAAATTTGTGGGGCGCATCGTGGCCAAGGCCGTGTACGACAACCGCCTGCTGGAGTGTTACTTCACCCGCTCCTTCTACAAGCACATCCTGGGCAAGTCCGTCAGGTGCGCGGGGCTCTGGGGAGGGTGGGGCCTGGGATCGGGCGGACACTTGTCTCCGAGGCGGGTCACTGGGGTTGGGGGCGCCCGCTGGGGGTCACTGGGGCTGGAGGGGGGCTCTGTGACCCCACTGACCCCGTCCCCCCCACAGGTACACAGATATGGAGAGCGAGGATTACCACTTCTACCAGGGCCTGGTTTACCTATTGGAGAACGACGTGTCCACACTAGGCTACGACCTGACCTTCAGCACCGAGGTACCGGGGGGCTGCGCTGGGGGGCTGCGGGACGGGCTGTCTTGGGGGAGGCTGGATGGGGCGGCACTGGCTGGGAATGGAGCCCCCCCTCATCCGCTGCCCCCCCTCACCCCTCAGGTGCAGGAGTTTGGGGTGTGTGAGGTGCGGGACCTCAAGCCCAACGGCGCCAATATCCTGGTGACGGAAGAGAACAAGAAGGAATACGTGCACCTGGTCTGCCAGATGAGGATGACGGGTAGGTGGCTGCGGGGTGGTTCTGGCAAGGGGCCTGGGTTTCTGTAGGACCTACACAAAACGAACGTTGCCGAGCAGCCCAGTGAGACTGAGATGTAAATTAAAGAGCTAAGCAGGACTCCTGGGTTCTCTCCCTGGCTCTGGGAGGGGGCCTGGGGGTTGGAGCAGAGGGCTGGGAGCCCGGACTCCTGGGTTCTCTCCCCGGCTCTGGGAGGGGAGTGGGGTCTGGTGGGTTAGAGCAGGGGGGCTGAGAGCCAGGACTCCTGGGTTCTCTCCCCGCTCTGGGAGTGGTTAGAACATGGGGGGTAGGAGCCCGGACTCCTGGATTCTCTCCCAGCTCCAGGAAGGGAGGGGAGGCTGGGGGTTGGAGTAGGAGGGGGCTCACTGACTCTGCTCCCCGCCCCCCAGGAGCCATCCGCAAGCAGCTGGCTGCCTTCCTGGAGGGTTTCTACGAGATCATCCCCAAGCGCCTCATCTCCATCTTCACGGAGCAGGAGCTGGAGCTTCTCATCTCGGGGCTGCCCACCATCGACATCGACGACCTCAAATCCAACACTGAGTACCACAAGTACCAGTCCAACTCCATCCAGGTGAGGGGCCGCCCCAGAGCTGGCTGCAGTTCTGCGCCAGGTGCTGTTATGTGCGGCTGTTCCCCAGCTGCCCCGCCCCAGAGCTGGCTGCAGCTCCGTACCGGGCAAGCCAGCCCCATGTGGCGTTAAGTGCGGCTGACCCGCTCCCTCTGCCCCGGCAGATCCAGTGGTTCTGGCGAGCCCTGCGTTCCTTCGACCAGGCGGACCGAGCCAAGTTCCTGCAGTTCGTGACGGGCACCTCCAAGGTCCCCCTGCAGGGCTTCGCCGCCCTGGAGGGCATGAACGGCATCCAGAAATTCCAGATCCACCGGGACGACCGCTCCACCGACAGATTGCCTTCCGCTCACACGTGGTGAGGGGCCGGGGCAGGGCGTGGGGCTCTTCCCCTCCAGCGGGGGTTGGGTGGGGGGACACGGGGCAGGGCGTGGGGCCCTTCCCCTCCAGCGGGGGCCGGGCAGGGGGACACGGGGCAGGGCGTGGGGCCCTTCCCCTCCAGCGGGGGCCGGGCAGGGGCCCCCCGTGGGAAGGGGGCGTACAGAAGCTGGCGGGGGGGGAAAGCTGTAGACTCTGATCTCCTGGGAATCGGGGGGTGGGGTAGGGTGGGGATCTGTCTCAGCCCCTGTGGGGGGGGGGGGAGTAGTGTCTGATCCTAGAATGGGGGGGGAGGTTCGTTGGTCTCCTGCCCCCCCTCCTCACTGATTTCTCCCCCTCACCCCAGTTTCAATCAGCTGGACCTTCCCGCCTACGAGAGCTACGAGAAGCTACGTCACATGCTGCTACTGGCCATCCAGGAGTGCTCGGAAGGCTTCGGCCTGGCGTGAGCCGGGCGCCCGCCTCCGCGGCTCTTTTTGTACTGAGGCAGACTCGGGGGACAGGGAGGGGCCAAGCCATGGGGGCGGGGCTTAGCGGATCTCCACCCCCTCCCTTTCCGAGGTGGCGCCCCCCCTCCCACCACACACACACACCCCCACACGCGTCCGGAGAGAAGACAAATGATATATATAAATATATATATATTTTTTTTGGTTTAGTTTGCATTTCTTCAGTTGTGCTTGGAATGTGTTGACGTGAGCCGGACAGACGAGACGACGATACAATCTGCTTTGGTTTCTCGATCCTTCCCCTTGCCCCAGCCCCCTTCTGCCCCCACCCCCACCCCGTTGGGCCCCCGCGGAGGGGGAGGGGAAAACAAGGGGGGGAGACACCCTGAGGTTTAAGAAAATAAATCCCTCCCCCCTCCAAAAGAAGAAAAAGACAAAAAAAAATTAAAAAATAAAAGCGCACTCTTGGTAAGAAACTCGGCTGTCGTGTCTTCGTCCGGCACCGCCGCTGGGGGGTGGAGAGTTCATGGGCCCCAAAACCGGAGGGGCCTGTGTGACCCGGGCCAGAGAATGGCCTAGAGCGGCTCTGTTAGAAACACACCGTGTGGTGATGGGCGAGACTGCCCCACGCCCCTGGGTCGCACGTGCCAGCCGGTGACGCCTCCTTCCTAGGCTGTTTGTCTCACTTCCGCTTCCAGTTTTGCGCTGCGAGCTCCACCACGACCCCCAAATCTGTCTAGGAGTCGCTGCTTTCCAGGGGAGAGCCCCCCCAGCCTGTCCGCATGCCCGGCCTCGTGTTCCTCGATGGACCTGTTTCGGTTTCGCCGTGTTAAAGCACTTTGCACCCAGTTTGCCAGCCGGCTCCGGAGCAGTGACCTGCCCTCTGCACGATTTCCCATTCCTGCAACGCTTGTGTCGTCTGCAAATTCTATCAGTGCGGATTGTTTTCTGCCAGGTCATTGATGATGTTACATGGTGTTGGGCCAAGCACCAGTCCCTGTGGGACCCCGCTGGAAAAGACCCACTTGATGACGATTCCCTGGTTAGACCTATCAGTTAGCCAGTTTTTTATCTATTTAATGTGGGCTGGGTTCATATGACATCATTTTGAGGTTTTTAATGAAGATGTCGTGTGGTACCAACTCAAATGCCGTCAGCACTATTACCTCTGTCAACCCAACTTGTAATCTCATCAACATACCAAGTTTGACAGGATCGAATTTCGATAAGCCCATCTTGATTAACATTACCCTCCTTTAATTCCTTATTAACCGAGTCCTGTTCCAACCTCTCCATTATCTTGTCCGGGGCTGATGCCACATCATGCACCCTCTTTAAATATTGGCATAATATTTCTTCCAGTCTTCTGGAACTTTGCCAGCATGCCAAGACTTACTGGAAATCAGCGTTAATGGACCAGCGAGCTCCTCAGCCAGCTCTTGTAAAACTCTTGGATGCAAGTTACTTGGATCTGCTGATTTTTAAAATGTCTAACTTTAGTAGCTTCTGCTGAACATCCTCTAGAGATATTAGTGGAATGGAAAGTGTTGTAGTCACCATGTGACTGTATCATCTGTTGTCCTCCCAAACACAGAAAAGAAATATTTATTTAACACAGCTGCCTTTCTGCATTAAAATTGATAATTCTACTGTTTCCATCTAGTAATGAACCTATACCAGTGTCAGGATTATTTTTGTTCCTGATATATATGTATGAAATACTCCTTTTTGTCCTTAATTCTGTTGGCTCCTTGTGTCTCTTAGCTTCCCTCATCAGTTTTCTACAATTCATAACTTCTGGTTTATATTCATTGCTATCAACTTCCCCTTTCTTCCGTGTGTGTGTGTGTGTGTGTGTGTGTGTGTGTGTGTGTAAATAACTCCTTTCACATCCCCACTCAATCTTTGTCAAGGGGGAGATTCTAGCTTTTAGGGCATCTAGTACATTGTCCTTAAATGGTTCCCAATTCTAGTCACATTTTTGTGGTTACATTCTTCCTCCCAGTTGCCTGGGCCCATCACCTTTTTCAGCATTGGGAAAGTGGCACTGTCGAAGCACCAGGTGTAGCTGTTACTGGGCTGGCTGCAAATCACATGGACCGAAGCTCCCGCTAACTTTTAGTGCTGTGAGGTTTGGACAAGGCCTAAGACATAAGAACGGCCAGACTGTGTCAGACCAAAGGTCCATCTAGCCCAGTGTCCTGTCTTCCGACAGTGGCCAATGCCAGGTGCCCCAGAGGGAATGAACAGAACAGGGCAATTATCGAGTGATCCATCCCCTGCCGCTTGTTCCCAGCTTCTGGCAAACAGAGGCTAGGGACACCATCCCTGCCCAGCCTGGCTAATAGCCATTGATGGACCTATCCTCCGTGAACTTATCTATTTCTTTTTGAAATCTGTTATAGTCCTTGGCCTTCACAACATCCTCTGGCAAGGAGTTCCACAGGTTGACTGTGCGTTGGGTGAAAAAATACTTCCTTTTGTTTGTTTTAAACCTGCTGCCTATTAATTTCATTGGGTGACCCCTAGTTCTTGTGTTATGAGAAGGAGTAAATAACACTTCCTTATTGACTTTCTCCACACCCGTCGTGATTTTATAGACCTCAATTATATCTCCCCTTAGCCGTCTCTTTTCCAAGCTGAAAAGTCCCAGTCTTATTCATCTCTTCTTTTTTTGCCCTTTTCTGAACCTTTTCCTATTCCAATATATCTTTTTTGAGACTGGGCGACCACATCTGCATGCAGAATTCAAGATGTGGGCAAACCATGGATTTATATAGTGGCAGTATGATATTTTCTGTCTTATCTATCCTTATCTTAATGATGCCCAACATTGTTGGCTTTTTTGACTGCCGCTGCACATTGAGTGGATGTTTTCAGAGAACTATCCACAATGAGTCCAAGATCTCTTTCTTGAGTGGTAACAGCTAATTTAGACCCCATCATTGTATATGTAGAGTTGGGATTCTGTTTTCCAATGTGCATCACTTTGCATTTATCAACATTGAATTTCATCTGCCATTTTGCTGCCCAGTCACCCAGTTTTGAGAGATCCTTGTGTAGCTCTTTGCAGTCTGCCTGGGACTTAACTATCTTGAATGGTTTTGTAGCATCTGCAAATTTTAGCACCTCCTTGGTCACCCCTTTTTCCAGATCATTTATGAATATATGAAAAGGACTGGTCCCAGTACAGACCCCTGGGGGACACCACTATTTACCTCTCTCCATTCTGAAAACTGACCATTTATTCCTACCCTTTGTTTCCTATCTTTTAACCAGTTACCAGTCCATGAGAGGATCTTCCCTCTTATCCCATGACCGCTTACTTGGCTTAAGAACCTTTGGTGAGGGACCTTGTCAAAGGCTTTCTGAAAACCTAAGTACACTATATCCACTGGATCCTCCTTCTCCACATGCTTGTTGACCCCCTCAAAGAATTCTAGTAGATTGGCAAGGTATAGTTTTCCTTTACTAAAACCATGTTGACTCTTCCCCAAGTTATGTTCATTTCTGTATCTGACAATTTTGTTGTTTACTCTAGTTTCAACCAGTTTGCCCGGTACTGAAGTCAGGCTCACCGGCCTGTAATTGCCAGGATCACCTCTGGAGCCCTTTTTAAAAATTGGCGTCACATTAGCTATCCTCCAGTCATCTGGAACAGAAGCTGATTTAAATGATAGATTACAGACAGTTGGTAGTCCTGCAGTTTTGCTTTTGAGTTCCTTCAGAACTCTTGGGTGAATACCATCTGGTCCTGGTGACTTTTATTACTGTTTAGTTTATCAATTTGTTCCAAAACCTCCTCTGACACCTCAATCTAGGACAGTTCCTCAGATTTGTCACCTAAAAAGAATGGCTCAAGTCCGGGAATCCTCAGCTGTGAAGACTGAGGCAAAGAATTCATTTAGTTTCTCCACAATGGCCTTATCGTCCTTGCGTGCTCCTTTAGCACTTCAATCGTCCAGTGGCCCCACTGGTTGTTTAGCAGCTTCTAATGTACTTAAAACAATTTAGCTATTACTTTTTGAGTCTTTGGCTAAGTGTTCCTCAAATTATTTTTTGCCGTTCCTCATTGTATATTTACACTTCATGTGCCAGAGTTTAGGCTCTTTCTATTTTCCTCACTAGGATTTAACTTCCGCTTTTAAAATGAGGCCTTTTGGCCTCTCACTGTGTCTTTTACTTTGTTGTTTAACCACGGTGGCTCTTTTTTGGTTCTCTTACTGTTTTTTTTTAATTTGGGGGATACATTTAAGTTGAGTCTCCCTTATGGTGTTTTTACAAAGTTTCTATGTAGCTTGCAGGGATTTCACTTTTGGCGCTGTACCTTTTAATTTCTGTGTCACTAACCTCATTTTTGTGTAGTTCCCCTTTCTGAAATTAAATGCTACAGTGTTGGGCTGCTGTGGTGTTTATCCTGCCACAGGGATGTTAAATCTAATTATATTACGGTCACTATTACCAAGTGGTCGAGCTATATTCACCTCTTGGACCAGATCCTGTGCTCCACTTAAGGACTAAATCATGAATTGCTGCCTCGGGTGGCTTCCAGGAGTAGCTGCTCTAAGAAGCTGTCATTTAAGTTGTCAAGAAACTCTCTCTGCATCCCGTCCTGAGGTGACATGTACCTAGTCAATATGGGGGTAGTTAAAATCCCCTGTTAGTATTGAGTTTTTTATTTTAATAGCCCCTCTAATCTCCCTGCGCATTTCACAGTCACCAGGGTGGTGAGTTATATCTCCCTTCTGCTATATTCTTAATAGTCAAGCATGGAGATTCCATGGTACAGTTTGATTCATTTAAGATTTTTACTTCATTTGATTCTATGCTTTTTCACATATCGTGTCACTCGCCTACGAGCAGGACCTGCTCTGTCCTTCCGCTATCTATTGTACCCTGGTATTACTGTGTTCTATTGATTATCCTCATTCCACTAAGTATCGGTGATGCCCGTTACATCAATATCCTCATTGAGTATGAGGCACTCGAGTTCACCCATCTTACTTAGACTTCTAGCATGTGTCCATAAGCACTTTAAAAACTGGTCACTTTTTAGCTGTCTGCCATTCCATGATGCAATTGAATGGGACTCTCTTTCATTTGACTGTTTCTCATCTGACCTTACCTGTATTTTTATGACACAATCTCCACTAATTGATCCTCCTCTCAGGGATGTCTTTGTCTGAACCACGTGCTCCTCCCCACCTGTCTGCTTCTCTCTCTCTCCCCCCCCCCCCCCGTCCTTAGTTTAAAAGCTGTTCTACCCTCTTTTAAGTGCCACGAATCCGGTTCCGAGCTGGTGGAGCACATCCTTCCGCTCCAAGTTCCCCCTTTCCCCAAAGTTTGCACAGTTCCTAATGCCGCTAAACCCCTCCCCCCTACACCATCGTCTCACCCACACACGGAGACCCTGCACCTCTGCCTGTGGAACTAGGAGCATCTCAGAAAATGCTGCCTTGGGGGGGAGGCCTAGCCTAGGCAGCTGCTGTACCTGACCTACCCCCAGCCCTGCACCCCCCCCCCCAGCTGGCTTAGTGCCCCTCACTCCTGACTTGCAGCCCCTTGGGCATCACCCCACTTGGCCCCAGGCCCTGGAGTGGCAACAGCTGGGTGCAGTGAGACACCCTGGAGCAGGGGGGGAGACGTTCATTCCCCCACATCCCTCCCCCACCCACAGTGCAGGGAACGAGGCTGGAACCTTAGTCACACAGCCTCTGTTGCACGGGGGGCAGAATGAGCGCGGACATCAGCGCCATCTTGGTAGCGGCCGTCGCGCGGGCGCCATATTGGGTGTGGCGGATGAATACTCGTTGCGCGGGAAGACGGAAGCCATGTTGATTGTGTCGGAAACAATGGAGCGCGCGTCCCGTGCGCCATCTTGGGTGTGGCCCTGCCACAATGGGCGCTGGTGAGGGGCCATCTTGGGTGTGGCACATGCTAGATTGGCTCCCCCCGGTATTGTGTCATAGAGAGGAGCGTGACGTCATAATTTCCCCTCGCCAGGCACAGGGAGGGGGAAAGGGGGTGGGGCCAGTGGGAGCTGGAGACCGCCCCCTATAGGGGCAGCAGAGGTGAGTCCCTCCCCTTCCTCTAAAATGGCTGCTACAGAGACACCCCCACCCCCACCCCAAAGGAGCAGAGGGGCTGGTCCCTCCCCTGCTGGAGAACTGCCCCCAAGAGGGGGCGGGGCATGGAACTAGGAGGCGGGGCTGGAGAGCAGAATGAAGCTGGGGGGCGGGACTATGGGAAAGCCCGGAGCTGGGGGAGGGGTTCAGAGCGGGGGGGGGGGGGGAGGGAGACATAAGGGAGGGGTCTGAAGATTGCTGGGAAATTTCCCACTGCTACCACCCTCCCACCCCCAAAAAATTGTTGGTTGCGATACCCCCACCAGTCCCACTACCACAACGGGGGGGGGGGGGGAGAGGCCAAGCACCTGGGGGTGCAGGACCAGCAGGCCTGGGGTGAGGGTCTCAGCTTACACGCAAAGGGCCCGACACACACTAGGCTGCAAACAGAACCCAGGACTCCTGGCTCCCAGCCCCGACTGCTCTAACCACTAGACCCCACTCCCCTCCCAGAGCCGGGGAGAGAACCCAGGCGTCCAGGCTCCCTCCCCCCCCCCCCCCGGCTGTAGGCTGGTGGGAAGATGCACCAGGAGTTGGTGCTGCCGTATTACACAGCGGATGGCGACCAGGCGCGGGGGCTGATGAACACGGCCATGGGGCCACTGCAGCGCCAGCTCCGGGCCGGCGAGTACGAGATCTTCCAGTACGCCCCCATATTCGAGAGCGACTTCATACAGGTACCGGAGGTGGGGGGGCTGGGCTCAGAGCTGGGGGCGGGGCTATAGGGGAAGGGCAGAGCTGGGGTGGGGGCGGGGCTCTGGGGCAGCGAACAGCTGGGGCCAAGTGGCCAGGGCCGGCTCTGGCTTTTTTGCCACCCCAGGCAAAAAAGGCTCCCGCCGCCCCGCCCGCCCCCCAGCGGGGAGTGCGGCAGGGGAGGGCGCCGAGCCCGCCGCGGCTCCGCTCTCCCCGACCGGCCAGAGCGCCGGGAGGAGGGCGCCGAGCCCGGCCACGGGGAGGTTGGCGAGCCCAGTCGTGGCCCCTCTCCAGGTGCCGCCCCAAGCACATGCTTGGTAGGCTGGTGCCTGGAGCCAGCCCTGCAAGTGGCTGTAGGGGGAGGCACTAACCTGCCCCTCTCTGCCCCACCCGCAGATCAGCAAGCGCGGGGAGGTGGTGGACGTGCACAATCGTGTCCGAGTGGTCACAGTGGGCGTGGCCTGCACCAGCCCCGCCCTCCTGGTGCCCAACGTGCTGCTGCTGGCCCGGCCCGTGGTCCCCTCCGAGGACAGCCGGGGCCGCAGGGGTCCCCCTGTCAAGGCACTAGAGCTCACCAGGTGAGACACACACCCCCCCCGCCATGAATGGTGCCCCTCAATCCTGACCCGCAGCTCCCTCCTAGCCCAGCCCCAGCCCTGCCAGTGCCCCTCACTCCTGACCCGCAGCCCCTGCTAGCCCAGCCCTGCCCCCCCAGCTCTGCCAGTGCCCCTCACTCTGGACCTGCAGCCCCCCGCTAGCCCATCCCTGCCCTCCCCGCCCCTCACTCCAGACCCGCAGCCCCTGCTAGCCCAGTCCTGCCGGTGCCCCTCACTCCCGACCCGCAGCCCCTGCTAGCCCAGGCCTAGGCTCCCCCGCCTCAGTCCCGACCCGCAGCCTCTGCTGTCCCTGCAGGCTGCTCCCGCTGCGGTTTGTGAAGCTCTCGGTGCACGACGGCGAGATGCTGCAGCTGCGGCTGAAGCTGGCCAGCGGCCGCTCGTTCTACCTGCAGCTCTGCCCCCAGGGCGACGCCTATTACGAGCTCTTCGACATGTGGGTGCAGATCATCAACCTCCTCCGGCCGCCCGCGGACGGGAGCCACGGGGGACAGGCCCTGCCCGGAGACCCCGGGGCTTTCGGGGAACCCCTGTTCAGAGGCATCAGCCAGGACACCACCGGGGTGAGGCACCACCAGCTGCTCCCCTCCACGCAGGGGGCTAGTGGTTAGAGCAGGGGGGCCTGGGAGCCAGGATGCCTGGGTTCTCTGCCTGGCTCTGGGAGGGGAGGGTGGGGGCTGGAAGCCAGGACTCCTGGGTTCTCTAGCTATAACCCATCCCGTTGTCCTCCCCAGAGCCTGGAGTCGCTGGCCCCCGAGGAAGGGGGCCTGGATGCCTTGAGCGTCTGCAGTTGCCGGACCCCCAGCCCCTCCCGGGATGACCCAGAGAGCTCATGCAGCCGCACCCCCCCCAGCCTCAGCCCCTCACTGCCCCACGAGTCGCCCAGCGTGGGGAGGGGGTCGCAGCGGGGCAGGTCCGCAGGGGAGCGCAGGAGCCAGGCTGGGTCGCCAGGGGGGTCACCAGCCCCCCAGGAGAGGAGCCCGGGCAGCCTGCAGGGGAGCCAGGGGAGCAGCCCCTCGAGCAAGAAGAAAGAATCCAGCAGGTGATGGGGGGGGGGGAGGGAGGACCCAGGAAATTGGGATCTGGGGGGTTGGGGGCAATGGGAGGTGTCGGGCGTATGGAGCCGTGAGGGTCGGGGGAGGTTTGGGGGTGGGGAGGCATGGGGAGGTTGGGGGGGAGATGGAGGGCCGGGGAGGTGGGGGGGAGGATCCCAGCGTCTCATCGTCTCGTTTCATTTCCAGGCAGGCAGATCGAGGAGGGGGAGCCACGCGGAGCAAATCATCGCAGAGCCGGGGTAGGTAGGAGCCCGACACGGGCTGGGGGAGGGAGCCCCCCCCTCTGTCGCTCGCTCGCTTTCACCAGGCTGGGGGCGCGGGGGGGGGGGGGGGAGTTCGGGCTCCGGCAGGGACCTGGCGGCCACTTCTGGGGAGCGGCGCCGAGCCCTGGCAGGCAGGGAGCCTGCCTTAGCCCTGCCAGGGTCCCTTTTCGACCGGGCGTTGTGGTCGTCCGCGCGGGGCCACGTCTGACCCCCGCCCCGTTCTCTGCCCCCAGCCGCAGGCAGGAAGCCCAGCCGGATCCTGTCGCTGGTGAAGTCTCTGTCCCGCATCAGCCTGAGCCGCCCCCCCAAGGACAAGAAGAAGAGGCGCTGACGGCTGCCGGGGGAGGAGCCAGCTGCACGTGGGAGGAGCCAGTAGAGAAGTGGGAGGGGCATGGGGAAGAAAGGGGCGGAGCCTCCTGGGGCAGCTGGGGGAGGAACCTGCCTGAGAGCCCAATAAAGTCTGTTACCAGCAAGGGGCGTGGTCGTGAGGGGGCGGGGCTATCCCATGGGGCGGGGCTCTGGCAGCAGGCACCCGAGGGGTGTGTCCATGCAATGGGGGCGGGGCCAAGGCTCGGAAGCGGGAGCTCTGAGAGTTGCTAGTCTCCTTCCGGTCCCCCGACCATCACTTCCGGTGCGAGGGGGGAGAGTGGGTTCGGGGCGGAAGTGAAGTTAGTTAAGGGGGTTGCGGGGCGGAAGTGACGCGGACGGCGTTCCCACGCGGCGGGCGGGGGGGATGCGGCTGCTGAGCTGGAACGTGGCCGGGCTCCGGGCCGGGCCGGGCCCCGCGGGGCTCGGGGCGCTGGGCGGGGACGTGATCTGCCTGCAGGAGACCCGCGTCACGCGTGAGCGGGGGTCAGGGGGTCACAGGGGCGGAGCCAGGGAAGGGTCACAGAGATGGGGTCAGGGGTCACAGGGGCGGAGCTAAGGGAAAGGAGCAGGGTCAGGGGTCACAGGGCATGGCTGGGGAAGTAGTGATGATGGGGGGGTCAGAGGTCAATGAGCTGGGGGGGGTGGTTTGAGCAGGGCCAGCGATGGGGGTCAGGGATCAAAGGGCCCCACGGGCCCCCAGAGCGATGGGGGAGGGGGGCAGAGCCCAGCCTGACCCCGCGGTGACCCCCTGTCCCCAGGGGACCTGCTGGAGGAGCCACTGGCCATGGTGGACGGCTACAACTCCTACTTCAGCTTCTGCCGCACCCGGAGCGGCTACTCAGGTAACGGGGGCGGCTCGGGACCCAGGCGTCCGGGCTCCCCACTGCTCCAACCACCAGCCCCCCATTCCCCTCCCAGAGCTGGGGCTGGCACCGGACTCCTGGGTTCTCTCTCTCCCCCCATCCAGGTGTGGCGACCTTCTGTAAGGACAGTGCCACCCCGCTGGCGGCGGAGGAGGGGCTCTCCGGGCTCCTGGCCCGGCCCGGGGAGGGCGGTGCCGTGGGCTGTTACGGAGACCTAGGGGCCTTCACGCCCCAGGAGCTGAAGGCGCTGGACAGCGAGGGGCGCGCGGTGATCACCCACCACCGCATACGGTGAGGGGCGCGGGGGGGCCTTGGGGCCTTGTCCCCAAGGATCGTGGGGCGAGGAGCCGTGGGCCAGGTGCCCACAGAGTGCTGGGTTGGGGGGCAGGGAGCCAGGTGTGGGGGGATAGTTGTTGGCAAGTGCTGGGGCGGGCAGATGCCAGCCTGACACACACACACACACCCACACACACACACACACCCAATGTGTTTTCTGCCTTCTCCCCCCGCAGGACGTCGGCAGAGCAGGAGACCACCCTGACGGTGATCAATGTGTATTGCCCCCGGGCCGACCCCCAGCGCCCCGAGCGCGCCGCCTACCAGGCATCCTTCTACCGGCTGCTGCAGGGCCGGGCTGAGGCGCTGCTGAGAGACGGCGGGTACGTACCCTGCCCCCCCCCCCCCCATCCCCGACAGCCCCCAACATGGACCAAGGCGCTGCTGAGAGATGGGGTTCGTATCTCCCCTGACCCCCATCAACCCAAACACCTCTTGAAGCCAGAGGGTCCAGGCCACCCCCCCATCTCCCTGTGACCCCCCCACCCAGGTCTTGTCTCTCCATCATCCCTCCTGGTACTAGAGACCTCCCCCCCATCTGGGGTGCTGCCCCCCCCCCCGTCCTCTCACTGCCTGGGCTCATCCTTCCAGACTCCTGACCCCCCCCCCCCCCAACCCCATTTTTTGTCTTCCAGCCATGTCGTGATCTTGGGGGACATCAACACATCGCATCGGCCCATCGACCACTGTGAGCCAGGGGACCCGGTTAGTGCCCAGGGGGGTTCCCCCTCTAATCTGGGGGGTTGGTGGGGACCCAGGACGCCTGAGTTCTGTCCCCAGCTCAGGGAGGGGAGGCGGGTGTAGTGGTTAGGAGGGGGAGCCAGGACTCCTGGGTTCTCCCGGATACTGACTCTCCCCTCTCCCTTCCCCAGGAGGTGTTCCGGGAGCACCCAGGCCGGCGCTGGCTGGACGGGTTCCTGTGGGCGCCAGACGGGCAGGGGCTCTTCGTCGACACCTTCCGCCTCCTGCACCCCAGCCAGCCCTACGCCTTCACCTGCTGGCGCATCGACACCGGCGCCCGGCTCACCAACCACGGCACACGGCTAGACTACGTCCTGGCTGACCGGGCCCTGGCGCTGGCCGAGCTGCGGGACGCCCGCGTCCTGCCCGAGGTGCCCGGCTCTGACCACTGCCCCGTGCTGGCTGAGCTGGCGGCCACCTTCCTGCCAGCGCCCCGCTGCCCCCCACTCTGCACCCGCCACATGCCCGAATTCGCCGGCACCCAGCAGAAGCTCAGCCGGTTCCTGGTCAGGGTGGAGCGGGGAGCGGGGGCCGCGGGAGGCCGCGGGACGTGTCGAGGGGCAGGGGCGGGACCGGGGTGCTCTGCACGGAGGCGGAGACGCCCGCCCAGGGGGCAAGCGGACCTGCTGAGCTATTTCAGAGCCGCACAGGGCCAGCTGGGGACAGGCACGGCCCAGAATGCACCGGGGCAGGGCGGACAAGAATCGGACCAGAATGCCTCAGGGCACGGGACACAGGAACTGGCCCAGGATGCACTGGGGCAGGTTGGACAACAGGAGCCCTGCAATGGCATGGTGCCCAGGGAGCTGACGATGGGGCAGGCAGCGGGCACCCAGCCCAGCAGCACGGCCCACTGGCGCGCGGTGCTGCCTGGCCTGGCTCCCCCGCCCTGCTGCCCGGCCCACGGGGAGCCCTGCGCCCTGCGAACCGTCCGCAAACCCGGCCCCAACCGCGGGCGGCGTTTCTACGTCTGTGCCCGGCCCCCAGGGCGCCCCAACGACCCCCGTGCCCGCTGCGACTTCTTCCGCTGGGCCGGCAAGGGGCGCTCATGAGCGGGGGTGCACGGGCTGGAGCAGCTCCTTCTGGAGGTTCACTCCCCAGCCCCTGTACTGGGGGGGGGGAAGGAAGAGAGTCATTCCCATAGGAATCCCCCTCCCCGTGCCAAGCATAGGAAACTGGGAGCCCAGGCTCCCTCCCTAGCTCTGGTGGTTAGAGCCAGGACTCCTGGGTTCACCACCCCCATACGGTTTAAACCCACCAGGGTGCCTGCTGTTGGTGCAGGGCATTGTGGTCCTGTTCCCCCTTCCTCACCCCGTAAACCCTTCAATTCTATTTGTAACTCTTGGGTTTTGTACGAAAGGGAAAACTCCATCTATTTTTATAAATAAAGATGCTGAAAGACTCTGGGTTGGTGTCATTGTTTGTGTGGGTGGTGGGGGGAATAGGGAGCCATGACGCCTGGGTTCTCGCTTCCCAAGATTCATGCCATTTCCCCCCATTCCTAGCTGGCTCCCTTGTCGGGGGCGTGTGTGACGAACTGGGACTGTTCTTAAGGAGGTTGGCTAGGACAGTCTGCACTGGGGGATGGGAGACTGGCCTTGAGGGAAGACACCGGAGCATGTAACCCAGGAAGGGGTTAGAGGCCAGGTGACACCTTTGCCCGGGAAACGGAACAAAGGCTGGGGAGTTGAGGTTGGTCAGGAGCTGGCTGGTAATGGAGGAGAGCCCATATGGGGCTCTGACCCTCCCCCCCCCATGGGGCTGTGGTGCCCCTGGGACCCCAAGATGGACCTAACTGAGGGGGTCATGTTGTCTGTGCCTGCAAGACCTGTCTTGGACTGTGTTCCTGTCGTCTAAATAACCCTTCTGCTTTACTGACTGGCTAAGAGTCATGGTGAATCGCAGGAAGTCGGAGGTTCAGGGCCTTGTGTCTTCCCCCCACACACACACACTCTGTGACAACTGGTGGCAGCGCTGGGATCTACTGCACCCTGTGGACGGCGCTTCCTGCAGTAAGTGACTGGGGAGCAGTAAAACGAAGGGATTGACGGGGACCAGGTGGGCTGAAGAAGCTCATTGCCCAGCTGGAGGAGAAGGGTGGCTTAGATGAACAGAGCCCTGTCCCTGAGGGAAGCCGCCTGGCGGGGGCCCCGGGGGCCTGACATGGCTGGGAGGGGTCAGACTGCTGCCGAGGACATCCCGAGACCCTGCCTACCTATACCTAGGGGAGGGGTTGGGGGAAGCCCAGCAAATACCGAGGGCACCCTGACCCCCCCAGTGGCCAGCAGGGGATCGTCCCGGTGGAGCGGAGCAGAACGTCAGCATGAGCTGGGACTGGCCAGGCTGAGGAGCAATGAGCGAGGGGGGACGGGACCCAAACAGCTTTGATAAGTGCTAAAGGTTCTGAGTGGACAGCTACAGCTGGGGGCCCAAACAAAAGAAGACCAGCTTGACCTGTTTGTACTGGAGCACGTGTATGAGCAGTGCCCATCCGACCTGAGGCGATGGTTGATGGACCAAGTTTGTGAAGACACCCACCATTTGCCCACTGAGGTGTTGATGGGGGAACCTGGAGGACTGGCCCAGCAACCCCCAGGGTGACCTGGAGTCAGTTACTGGCCTGGGGTCTTTCTTACTGTGATGTTGTAAGTGAATAGTGTGATCATCCTATTTGTATAAATGTACCACTCTTGTATCTAAAACTAGAAATATGAAATGTAACTCTGAGGGCCTATTGTAATTATGTAAAGTGTGGGCCATTAATGATGGTTTGGAATCTTGATGAGGACCATTATCCCCAGATGGCTGTGTTTACCTGTGAGGAGACCCTGGGTCTGTGTTGGAGTCCTGAGCTGGCAGGGAAAACAGAAGCAGGGGTAGTCTTTGCACATCGTTACTGTCCGACAGTACTTGACCTCCCAAGGGGGCTGGGTGGGGGAGAAGAAATCCTGAGAACATAAGAAAGGCCGTACTGGGTCAGACCAAAGGTCCATCTAGCCCAGTATCTGTCTACCGACAGTGGCCAATGCCAGGTGCCCCAGAGGGAGTGAACGTAACAGGCAACTGCCATCCATCTCCATCCTCTGACCAACAGAGGCTAGGGACACCATTCTTACCCATCCTGGCTAATAGCCATTTATGGACTTAGCCACCATGAATTTATCCAGTCCCCTTTTAAACATTGTTATAGTCCTAGCCTTCACAACCTCCTCAGGTAAGGAGTTCCACAAGTTGACTGTGCGCTGTGTGAAGAAGAACTTCCTTTTATTTGTTTTAAACCTGCTGCCTATTAATTCCATTTGGTGACCCTTTAATCTTTCCTCCTATGGGACCCTCTCTAAACCCTTAATCATTTTAGTTGCTATATAAGGGCAATAATATATTCTCAGTCTTATTCTCTATCCCCTTTTTAATGATTCCTAACATCCTGTTTGCTTTTTTGACCGCCTCTGCACACTGCGTGGACATCTTTAAAGAACTATCCACAATAAATGAATGGAGATATCCCATCTCCTCACTAGCAGGACCAAGTACTGATTTTTGCCCCAGATCCCTAAGTGGCCCCTTCAAGGATTGAACTCACAACCCTGGGTTTAGCAGATCTTTTTCCTGACTTGTTGTAGCTAAATTAGCCCCCATGATGTTGTATGTATAGTTGGGGTTATTTTTTCTAATGTGCATTACTTTACATTTAATCCACATTAAATTTCATTTGCCATTTCGCTGCCCAATCACTTAGTTTTGTGAGATCTTTTTGAAGTTCTTCACAAGACTGACCCTTGGGGAACACCACTAGTTACCCCTCTCCATTCTGAGAATTTACCATTAATTCCTACCCTTTGTTCCCTGTCCTTTAACCAGTTCTCAATCCATGAAAGGACCTTCCCTTTTATCCCATGACAGCTTAATTTACGTAAGAGCCTTTGGTGAGGGACCTTGTCAAAGGCCTTCTGGAAATCTAAGTACACTATGTCCACCGGATCCCCCTTGTCCACATTAGACTTGCCGGGATCACCCCTAGAGCCCTTTTTAAATATTGGCGTTACATTAGCTAACTTCCAGTCATTGGGTACCGAAGCCGATTTAAAGGACAGGTTACAAACCTTAGTTAATAGTTCCGCAACTTCACATTTGAGTTCTTTCAGAACTCTTGGGTGAATGCCATCTGGTCCCGGTGACTTGTTACTGTTGAGTTTATCAATTAATTCCAAAACCTCCTCTCGTGATACTTCAATCTGTGATGGTCACAGATTGAAGCTTCTGGCATAGAAGCAGAGCAAACAACAAACAGCCTTCTGCCCCCACCAAGAGATTTACCCCAATATTTAAGAGCCCTCTAGAGGTGTGGATAAAGAATATCCTATTACCCTTATATAGAAGGTGACTCAGGAATGGCCATATCAGGTCAGCCCCAAAAGGTCCATCTAGCCCAGTATCTATCCTGCCTAATCAACTACCCACCCCCCCCACCCCCAAGTGAACATTTCATTTGGTGACACACACTTTTTTTTTTTTTTTGAGACAAGACCACCTTATTCTCTATCCCTTTTTAATGATTCCTAACATCCTGTTTGACCACCTCTGCACACTGCATGGAGGTGGATTACTTTACTTGACATTAGGACCGTCCCTTTTATCCCATGGGACACGATTTCCCTTTACAGAAACAAACTGTTGAGCAATAGTCAACATGATGTTCTCCTAGGTGTCTGACAATTTTACTCGTAACTATTCTTTGCCCGGTACGGACATTAGACTGACAGCGGTCGGTGATCGCCGGGGCTCACCTCGAGTGGGAATCTCCCTCCCAGCCGGGCAGCGTCTCGGAAGCCGGGACTCCCGGCAGCGGCACAGTACCGCGGTGGGATTTGGATTCCAGACGCAGGAACAGAAATGACCCCGTTGTTGTCTCGCTTTATTAACCCACCAGGTGCTCGGCGAGTTCTGCTCCTTGGACCCACCCGCCGCCGAGCCCGTGTGTCCCCCAACCCCCGTGTGGACGGGCCGGGCGCCCTGAACCCGCCCCGCGAACCCAAGCCCGAGGCAGCCGGTCCCGCCGCCCGTCCGGTCGCCAGCAGATGCCCGGTCCGGGTCCCGGTCCCTGCCAGACTGACCCCTCCCGGACGCCGGGGTCCCTTCGCCCGGCCCCGCCGCTCCCTCCGGCTCCCTGCTCCGGATGCAGCAGCAGCCGCCGCTCCCCACGCGGGAGCCGCGCCCGGCTTTATACCCGGCCGCGCCCCGGGCCGGCCAATGGGGCGGCCGGACCAGCCGCGCATGCGCCCTTCTGCCCGGGCGGGGGCGGGTCGGAGAGAGCGGCCGCCAGGTGGCGTCAGGGGCGGGGACTTTTATAGGACCCGCCCCCCAGCTGCAGAAACCTCAACTTCCTGCCCCCTCCCTCATTGCTCTTCAGCTGCCCCCCACCCCCACCCCAAGCCCCAACCACCTTCACCTGGACCCCCCCCCCCAAGCCTCTGTGCATCCAGCTGCCCCCACACCTAGACCACCCCCCCCACCGAGCCCCTCCACACTTGGATCCTATCTGGCGCCGAGGGGCAGTGCCCGACAGTGTTTCTGGGGCTGGGTGGGGGGCAGCCCCACCACCGAGTCTGGGGGCGGAGGGTGATCTCCCACCTTGGTGCAGCCGGGGGGGGGGGGGGCAGTGCTCACCCTGGCCAGGCTGGGGCCTCTGCCTGTGTTTGCTCGACAAATAAAACTGGCCGGATTTTGAAATATTGGACGCAGAATTTGTAATGTTTTGGTGCTGAATGCCGCGCACCCCCCCCCCCCCCCCCGTAACAGTTGTACAATGTGTGTAGAGACGGAGCCGCGTGACCAAGGCCATGTCCGGGTGACGTTAGCGGGTACTGGCTCCGCTAGCGCTTTTCACAGAGTCTGTTGTAAAACCAGGCCAGTGGTTCCCCAACGTTACCAACCCGGGAGCCCCTTTCACTAAAACGTCCCGTCTCGCCAACCCCCTCCTACAAATGAACCTCACCGGGAGTATAAACGAGAAAGGCCGAGCTCTTGGAAAGCTAACGCCGGGTTTTATGGCATGCTTATTACATGATAACGACGGCAGCCCGCTTCCGAGACCGCGCGGCCGTCGCTCGATCCCTTGTCATGAGACGAGGCCCCGTTTCACCAGGGAGTCTCAGATGTGGAACAGCAGGAAGGGGTTTAAGCACCAACTCAGGGCATGTCCACACTACCCGCCGGATCGACCCCCCCAAGGACTCGGGTCTTGAGCAGTCCAGGCAAAGGACGCACGTTCCGCTGAAGCTGAACCTTGTTCTTCGTCATCACGTTAAGAACGCCACTCGCTGCCGACTTAATGTTAAAACCAGCAAAAAATTATCCGCCTCCTTTTCCGTTTCTTATAAGGAGTCTTGAAGTTTAAATCTCCTCAGTGGGCTAGAGACGCCGGCTTTGATCGGCTTCGCTCTTGGAAGTCCAGGGGCTTGGGCTGCTGGCCCCCGGGCCCTAGGGACAGCTCTGTCTGTCTGCTGTTAGGGAGTTCCCCCCCCCCGAACATTTCACAAACCCCAGTTTGGGAACCACGGAACCAGGCAAATCTCCAGATGAGTTGATGGACCCCCTGGAAGACCTCTGAGTACCCCAGGATCCACTGGTCTAACCCACCAGCCCCCCCTCCCCTCCCAGAGCTGGGGAGAGAACCCAGGAGTCTGGGCTCCCAGCCCCCCCTGCTCTAACCCAGTAGCCCCCCCCTCCCCTCCCAGAGCTGGGGAGAGAACCCAGGAGTCTGGGCTCCCAGCCCCCCCTGCTCTAACCCAGTAGCCCCCCCCCTCCCCTCCCCTCCCCTCCCAGAGCTGAGGAGAGAACCCAGGAGTCTGGGCTCCCAGCCCCCCCCTGCTCTAACCCAATAGCCCCCCCCTCCCCTCCCAGAGCTGGGGAGAGAACCCAGGAGTCTGGGCTCCCAGCCCCCCCCCCCGCTCTAACCCAGTAGCCCCCCCTCCCCTCCCAGAGCTGGGGAGAGAACCCAGGAGTCTGGGCTCCCAGCCCCCGCCTGCTCTAACCCAGTAGCCCCCCCTCCCCTCCCAGAGCTGGGGAGAGAACCCAGGAGTCCGGGCTCCCAGCCCCCCCTGGGCAGCCATCTGGGACCACAGCCTGTGCCCTACTCAGCCCCCCAGGCCTTTAATCCACCCGGCCCCATACCCCCCAAGACTAGAGCATAGACCCAGACCTGGAGGGCGGCAGGGGCGTGGGCCCCTCTTGCTTCCCCTCTACCAGCCCCACACCTCGCACCCCCCCGTGACCCCCCAGCACCCCACCCAGTACCCACCCCTTGCTATCCAAGTCCCGGTCTCCCCCCGTCCAGTACCTGCTCCCCATTCCCCCATACCTGCACCTCAGGGGTTAGGGCCGGACGCCTGGGTTCTCTGGGAATGGCGTCTGGTGGGTTGGGGTGCGGGGGAGCCCGGACGCCTGGGCTCTCACCCCCCCGTGCTCCGTGCCTGGGGGGGGGGGCGGTCCAGCTGCCGATGGCTCCATTCAGCGCTTGGCCCGGCCCGGCTCCCTGGCCAGACGGGCTGAGTGGGGGCGGGGGGCAGAACCCAGGCGTCCGGCTGCTCCTCCCCCGGCCCCCGGGATTGGGGCGACCCTCCCCAAACCTCCCCGATGGGGGGGGTTAGACAGAGAGCAAGGGGGGGACAGGAGCTAAGGGGGGGGTCTCTAGGGGATGGGGTGGGGGCTCGGAGGCCCATCGGGACCCAGCTGTGAGGCTGGTCATGTGACCGAATCAGCTGATTTCCCCCCCCAGCTTTCCCTGGTGACAAACAGCGCCCCCCTATGGGCCCCCCCATCCTGTCCGCCAGTCCCGGGCGGGCGGGGGGACCTTGATCCAATGGCCAAGGCTGTAACCCCCCCCACTAGTTTCCGGGCGCAGTGGGGGGCGCCCCCAGAGATCGGGGGTGTCCCTCACACGTGACCCCTTCCAGGCCCCCTCCATGACCACGAGGTCTCGGGGGGGCGGAGGCTGATGGCTGGGCTCGGGGGGTCAGTGTTTGCCTTGGGGGGGCAGCCCGGAGGCGGGGATGCCAGGCAGTGGGGCAGCAGGAAACACAGTGACCCCCCCGCGCCCCATTTGCCCCCTCCCCGCAGGAAACACTCCAAACTTTTCTTCCAAAAATGTCTGTTGCTAGGACAGCGTGGGGGGGGGGGGGGGGGC